>NC_084732.1:100405284-100427784 GCF_033978785.1 Entelurus aequoreus | reverse complement strand
CTTCTTTTTTTCGGTTGAATTTTGAATTTTAAAGAGTCGAAATTGAAGATAAACTATGTTTCAAAATTTAATTGTCATTTTTTTCGTGTTTTCCCCTCTTTTAAACCATTCAATTAAGTGTAAATATCATTAATCATTAATAATAACATAGAGTTAAAGGTAAATTGAGCAAATTGGCTATTTCTGGCAATTTATTTAAGTGTGTATCAAACTGGTAGCCCTTCGCATTAATCAGTACCCAAGAAGTAGCTCAAAAAGGTTGGTGACCCCTGCTGTAGTGTATTTGCCGACGATTAGCGATTTCGAGGCTGCACTGTGAAGGGACGTTAGCCACTACACTATCCTACTATCCTACGTGAACATCTGGTGATGCTGGATTGTCTGGTTTGACCACGGATTTGCTCCGAGATTTCAGGTGATTTCCTTTTTGACTCGACCTGCTTGTGAAGCCTTAAGAAAACAAGCCTGTGCTGCACCTTGCAAGCCCCCAACACACACACACACACACACACACACACACACGCACACACACACACACACACACACACACACACACACACACACACACACACACACACACATTCTTGTATTTCTTACATTCTTGAGACCTGATGAAAAAGCCTACCTTTTTAGGACCACCCTTTCTAGATATATAAAGATGTGTATTTACAACATTAATAATATATACATGCTATGCAGATATACAAAAGCTTGTTCTGAAAAATGACTTGGAATTTCATGAGAAAAAGGTCACAATTTCACAAGAAAAACTTAGAATTTTGGCAGTATTATAACAAAGGTCGTAATTTTACTCAACACAAGTCAAAATATTATGAGAAAAACTGACATTTTTTTGCCATATTATGATAAAAGTTGGAATTCTTCTCAATAACAGTCGCAATTTTACAAGAACTGCTTAAAGTTTTGGCAATATCATGAAAAGTGTCGTCATTTTACTCGACAAATGTCACTATTTTATAAGAAAACTTTCTAATGTTGGCAACGCTGTAATAATATTCAAAATTTTACTTGGCAAAATAATGAAAAAAGGCATAATTTTACTAGAAAAATATCACTATTTTACAAAGAACAACAACAAATGTGACAATATTATAATAAGTCAGAATTTTATATGACAAATGTCACCATATTGCAATCAAAAATAATAATTTTACATTAAAAAAGTAATAATTTTACATTGAAAAAGTAATAATTTTACGAGAAAATATTGCAATATTACAGGAACAGAAAGAATATGAGAAATTGTTCCCATTTTTTTTTTGAGAAAGAAGTCGACACATTGTGAGAAAAAGACTGCTTTTAGTTAATTTTATTTTTTTTGTAATTGGTTTTTAATCTTCATTATTTACTTCAAGTCATTACAGTATGTCTCTATTTAAATATTTATTAAGATTTTCTTTATTAATTTTGGCCAAAGGGGGCGCATTTCAATTTCTTACAAGCGCTTGTTATTTCATATGTTGACCAGAAGGGGAGCCCTTCAATTTTTTTTTCACACACACTTGTTATTTCATATGTTGACCAGAGTGGGTGCACTTCAAATTTTTACACACACTTGATATTTCATATGTTGACCAGAGGGAGGAGCACTTTTAAAAGCGACACACAGTGAATTAGAAAAATCCCTCCTTTTTGGGACCACCCTCATGTTGATAGATGTCACCAGCAGGGGGTGCAAATGAGACATTGTCTATTAGATGCAATGTTATTGGCACCATGATTTATGTCATCACTTGTTCACACCTCCTCATATGGAAGATACTTTTCCTTCTTCATGTCTACATATATAAAGAAGTGTATTCACAACATTGATAATATATACATACTATGCAAGTATAAAAAAGCTTGTTGTGAAAAATTACTTGGAATTCTATGAGAAAAAGGTCACAATTTCACAAGAAAAACTTAGAATTTTGGCAGTATTATAACAAAGGTCGTAATTTTACTCAACGCAAGTCAAAATGTTATGAGAAAAACTGACATTTTTTTGCAATATTATGATAAAAGTTGGAATTTTACTCAATACAGTCGCAATTTTTACAAGAAAAGCTTAAAGTTTTGGCAATATCATGAAAAGAGTCGTAATTTTACTTGACAAATGTCACTATTTTATAAGAAAACTTTAAAATGTTGGCAAAATTGTAATAATAATTGGAATTTTACTTGGCAAAATGATGACAAAAGTCATAATTTTACCAAAAAATTTTTAAAAGAACAACAACACAATTGGCAATATTGTGATACAAGTCAGAATTTTATATAACAAATTTCACCAATTTGCATTGAAAAGTAATAATTTTACATAAAAAAGTAACAATTTTACATAAACAAGTAATCATTTTACATAAAAAAGTAATCATTTTACAAGAAAATATTGCAATATTACAGAAACAGAAAGAATATGAGAAATTGTTCCCAATTTTCTTTTTTAAACAAGTCGACACATTGTGAGAAAAAGACTGCATTTGGTCATTTATTTATTTTTTGTAATTGTTTTTCAATCTTCATTATTTACTTCAAGTCATTACAGTATGTCTCTACATACATATTTATTTAGATTTTATTTATTAATTTTGGCCAAAGGAGGAGCATTTCAATTTCTTACACACACTTGTTATTTCATATGTTGACCAAAGGGGGGAGCACTTTTAAAACCGACAGTCAAATTTGAAAAATCCCTCCTTTTTGGGACCACCCTCATTTTGATAGATGTCACCAGCACTTCCATACACTTGTTATTTCATATGTTGACCAGAAAGGGAGCACTTGTTATTTCATATGTTGACCAAAGGGGGAGCACTTTTAAAACCGACACAGTCCATTTGAAAAATCCGTCCTTTTTGGGACCACCCTCATTTTGATAGATGTCACCAGCACTTCCACACACTTGTTATTTCATATGTTGACCAGAGGGGGGAGCACTTTTAAAAGCGACACACAATCAATTTGCAAAATCCCTCCTTTTGGGGACCACCCTCATGTTGATGGATGTCACCAGCAGGGGGTGCAAATGAGACATTGTCTATTAGATGCAATGTTATTGGCACCATGATTTATGTCATCACTTGTTCACACCTCCTCATATGGAAGATACTTTTCCTTCTTCATATCTAGATATTGAAAGATGTGTATTTACAACAGTAATAATATATACATACTATGCAAGTATAAAAAAGCTTGTTGTGAAAAATGAGTTGGAATTTCATGAGAAAATGGTCACAATTTCACAAGAAAAACTTAGAATTTTGGCAGTATTATAACAAAGGTCGTAATTTTACTCAACGCAAGTCAAAATATTATGAGAAAAACTGACATTTTTTTGCAATATTATGATAAATGTTGTAATTTTACTCAATACAGTCGCAATTTTTACAAGAAAAGCTTAAAGTTTTGGCAATATCATGAAAAGAGTCGTAATTTTACTTGACAAATGTCACTATTTTATAAGAAAACTTTAAAATGTTGGCAAAATTGTAATAATAATTGGAATTTTACTTGGCAAAATGATGACAAAAGTCATAATTTTACCAAAAAAAATTGACTATTTTAAAAGAACAACAACACAATTGGCAATATTGTGATAAAAGTCAGAATTTTATATGACAAATTTCACCAATTTGCATTGAAAAGTAATAATTTTACATAAAAAAGTAACAATTTTACATAAACAAGTAATCATTTCACATAAAAAAGTAATCATTTTACAAGAAAATATTGCAATATTACAGAAACAGAAAGAATATGAGAAATTGTTCCCAATTTTCTTTTTTAAACAAGTCGACACATTGTGAGAAAAAGACTGCATTTAGTTATTTATTTATTTTTTGTAATTGTTTTTCAATCTTCATTATTTACTTCAAGTCATTACAGTATGTCTCTACATAAATATTTATTTAGATTTTATTTATTAATTTTGGCCAAAGGAGGAGCATTTCAATTTCTTACACACACTTGTTATTTCATATGTTGACCAAAGGGGGGAGCACTTTTAAAACCGACAGTCAAATTTGAAAAATCCCTCCTTTTTGGGACCACCCTCATTTTGATAGATGTCACCAGCACTTCCATACACTTGTTATTTCATATGTTGACCAGAGAGGGAGCACTTGTTATTTCATATGTTGACCAGAGGGGGGAGCACTTTTAAAACCGACACAGTCAAATTTGAAAAATCCCTCCTTTTTGGGACCACCCTCATTTTGATAGATGTCACCAGCACTTCCATACACTTGTTATTTCAAATGTTGACCAGAGAGGGAGCACTTGTTATTTCATATGTTGACCAAAGGGGGGAGCACTTTTAAAACCGACAGTCCAATTTGAAAAATCCCTCCTTTTTGGGACCACCCTCATTTTGATAGATGTCACCAGCACTTCCATACACTTGTTATTTCACATGTTGACCAGAGGGGGGAGCACTTTTAAAAGCGACACACAATCAATTTGCAAAATCCCTCCTTTTGGGGACCACCCTCATGTTGATAGATGTCACCAGCAGGGGGTGCAAATGAGACATTGTCTATTAGATGCAATGTTATTGGCACCATGATTTATGTCATCACTTGTTCACACCTCCTCATATGGAAGACACGTTTCCTTCTTCATGTCTCAAGAGGGGTAGAAATACAAGAACACACACACACACTCACACACACACACTCCTCCAGACGGAAATCAATAACGTGTCTTCCTTCACAATACTCACCTAAATCAAATTGGAAATCCATGACAAAGTTAAACAAAGGACAACAAAAAAAAAGCAATCAAATGTAAGAACCGATTTTTGCATACAAACATCTAATGATGATGGAAGCAAATGTCATTACGGCCATAAAAATGTTGCTCCTCCGAGTCTTGTGAAGCCAGCTCAATACGAACAGAGCAGTGAAGTGAAGCAGGCTCCGACTAAAACATTCATTGTGTTTTCCTCTAGCAACACAATATTACACTGCAGAGACACATATTTGCTTTTTAAACCAAATTAGCCACTGGTGTAACGATAATATGTAATAATAATGCGAGTATACCCTTTTAAATGGAATCAACTTGTATTTATTGTATATTTTAACATTGTAATTGGAATGTAGTTTTTTCTTTAAATATCCAAGTTAAATTCAACTCTCTTGACTTATGCCCGGACGCAGATGAGGAATAATATCCCTTTTATGTATTATTATATTTATTTTTGTATTTTTGTATTTTTTTTATTTTTTTTTATTTTTTTTTATTTTATTTTATTTTATTTTTTTTTAATTTTTTTAATTTTTTTTTTTCTCTCTCCTTTCAGCCCTGAGTGGGGTGGGAGGGTGGGATGGGTGGTTTGGGTTTTAAGGGAAAGGGTGTGAATAATTTACTTACTTTAAAATTGTACTGTTTCGACTTGCACTTTTTTCTGTCTATTTAAAAATGCCAATAAAAAATTTGGATTAAATATCCAAGTTAAATAAAACAAACAAATGATAAAAAATAAAATATGTATACATATGTATATATATTTTTTTTTCATTTGAATAAAAATCACAACCAAAAGCAAATAAATAGGTTCTGTCTTTTATAAGGAGAGCATGGGGGGAACCTCGAATATACACAACCAAAACAATAAAAACAAAAATGTAAATGAAGTGATTATGAGTTAAAGTTATTATTGTATCTGTGTTTTGCAATAACTAAAATAAATAGACACACAATTAGAGGTGGGGGAAATAATACATTTTTAGATGCATCGCAATTGGGGCATGGACGATTATAAAATGGATTAGTAAAAGTCGATAATCGATTTTTTTATTGTAAATAAAGTAATGCAAACAGTTCTAAGATCTGACCAGCTCCTTTGCGTATGTTCCAGTTTTGCACACATTTCTATTTGCAAATCATAATCATAATAAAACCAGCGATGTCACGACGTGAAAACAAACAAATATATACCTGTATTTTTCAGAGGCAGTATAGTTGCCCGGATCATGTTTTGTTTAAGTTTAGAATCCCCTTAGTTCGGTTTCAGCACCCCTGTTTTGTGTTCCTTGTTGCCATGGGTGCTGATTGTGTTCACCTGCCTCTGATTAGTGGTCGGGACGCTCACCTGCTCCTGGTCAATAATAAGAGAGCTATTTATTCCTGCCACACTCTGTCTGGCTGTTTTGATTGCTCCTTTGTCCTGTGCTAGTTTTCCTATAGCTTCCTGCGCCTATTTTCAGTTTTTTTCGAGAACCTCTGGAATCCGGTTTTGTTTTAAGGGGGGCATTTACTGTTAATATCTGGTTATTTTCCGTTTCAACATGTTCTATCTACACTTCTGTTAAAATGTAATAATTTCTTAATATTCTCTTCCTTGATACTTTACATTAGTTTTGGATGATACCACACATTTAGGTATCGATCCGATACCAGGAAGTTACAGGATCATACATTGGTCATATTCAAAGTCCTCACGTGTGCAGGGACATATTTACTGAGTTTATAAATATAATATGATTTTTTTTAAAAAGGCAAAAGATTTTGTGACAATAAAAAATATCGATGTAATCATAGAAGTATCGACTAGATACACTATTGTACTTGGTACTTGGTACTTGTTCTGTCTGGCTGTTTTGATTGCATCACGTCATGTTACATTAGTTTCTTGCTCCTTTTTCCTGTGCTAGTTTTCCTATAGCTTCCTGCGCCTATTTTCAGTTTTTTTCTAGAACCTCTGGAATCCGGTTTTGTTTAAGGGGGGTTATTTACTGTTAATATCTGGTTATTTTCCCTTTCAACATGTTCTATCTACACTTCTGTTAAAATGTAATAATCACTTAATATTCTCTTCCTTGATGCTTTACATTAGTTTTGGATGATACCACACATTCAGGTATCGATCCGATACCAGGAAGTTACAGGATCATATATTGGTCATGTTCAAAGTCCTCATGTGTGCAGGGACATATTTACTGAGTTTATAAATATAATATGATTTTTTTAAAAAGGCAAAAGATTTTGTGACAATAAAAAATATCGATGTAATCATAGAAGTATCGACTAGATACACTATTGTACTTGGTATTGTACTTGGTACTTGGTACTTGTTCTGTCTGGCTGTTTTGATTGCATCACGTCATGTTACATTGGTTTCTTGCTCCTTTTTCCTGCGCTAGTTTTCCTATAGCTTCCTGTGCCTATTTTCATTTTTTTTCCAGAACCTCTGGAATCCGGTTTAGTTTTAGGGGGGGTATTTACTGTTAATATCTGGTTATTTTCCCTTTCAACATGTTATATGTACACTTCTGTTAAAATGTAATAATCACTTAATATTCTCTTCCTTGATGCTTTACATTAGTTTTGGATGATACCACACATTCAGGTATCGATCCGATACCAGGAAGTTACAGGATCATACATTTGTCATATTCAAAGTCCTCATGTGTGCAGGGACATATTTACTGAGTTTATAAACATAATATGATTTTTTTTAAAAGACAAAAGATTTTGTGACAATAAAAAATATCGATGTAATCATAGAAGTATCGACTAGATACGCTATTGTACTTGGTATTGTACTTGGTACTTGGTACTTGTTCTGTCTGGCTGTTTTGATTGCATCACGTCATGTTACATTGGTTTCTTGCTCCTTTTTCCTGCGCTAGTTTTCCTATAGCTTCCTGCGCCTATTTTCAGTTTTTTTCTAGAACCTCTGGAATCCGGTTTTGTTTTAGGGGGGGCATTTACTGTTAATATCTGGTTATTTTCCGTTTCAACATGTCCTATCTACACTTCTGTTAAAATGTAATAATCAGTTAATATTCTCTTCCTTGATACTTTACAATAGTTTTGGATGATTCCACTAATTTAGGTATCGATCCGATACCAGGAAGTTACAGGATCATACATTGGTCATATTCAAAGTCCTCATGTGTGCAGGGACATATTTACTGAGTTTATAAACATAATATGATTTTTTTTAAAAGGCAAAAGATTTTGTGACAATAAAAAATATCGATGTAATCATAGAAGTATCGACTAGATACACTATTGTACTTGGTATTGTACTTGGTACTTGTTCTGTCTGGCTGTTTTGATTGCATCACGTCACGTTACATTGGTTTCTTGTTCCTTTTTCCTGTGCTAGTTTTCCTATAGCTTCCTGCGCCTATTTTCAGTTTTTTTCGAGAACCTCTGGAATCCGGTTTTGTTTTAAGGGGGGCATTTACTGTTAATATCTGGTTATTTTCCCTTTCAACATGTTCTATCTACACTTCTGTTGAAATGTAATAATTTCTTAATATTCTCTTCCTTGATGCTTTACATTAGTTTTGGATGATACCACACATTTAGGTATCGATCCGATACCAGGAAGTTACAGGATCATACATTGGTCATATTCAAAGTCCTCATGTGTGCAAGGACATATTTACTGAATTTATAAACATAATATGAATTTTTTAAAAAGGCAAAAGATTTTGTGACAATAAAAAATATCGATGTAATCATAGAAGTATCGACTAGATACACTATTGTACTTGGTACTTGGTACTTGTTCTGTCTGGCTGTTTTGATTGCATCACGTCACGTTACATTGGTTTCTTGCTCCTTTTTCCCGTACTAGTTTTCCTATAGCTTCCTGCGCCTATTTTCAGTTTTTTCTAGAACCTCTGGAATCCGGTTTTGTTTTAGGGGGGCATTTACTGTTAATATCTGGTTATTTTCCGTTTCAACATGCTCTATCTACACTTCTGTTAAAATATAATAATCACTTATTCTTCTGTTGTTTGATACTTTACATTAGTTTTGGATGATACCACAATTTTAGGTATCGATCCGATACAAGGAAGTTACATATTTCCTGAGTTTATAAACATAATATGAATTTTTTTTTACAGAAAAATATTTTGTGACAATAAAAACTATCAATGTAATAATAGAAGTATGGTATTGGTATCATTACAGTGGATGTCAGGTGTAGATCCACCCCGGGCATTTGTTTAGGCACTGTTGGAGATATTTGATCAGTTGTATCCTCCTACGGTGTGTAGTGAAGCATATTTAGCTATTCCTCGTCCTCCAGTAATAACGTACTTGTAAATTTTAAAAAATTACTTTATTTGTTGCCATGGAGACGAGGATTAGTGATTTAGAAGTAGCTAAAACACGGATGGATGTTAGCTGCTAGCTAGCTAGCCACGTTTTAAAGCACCTCTTCCTGAGGGTGTTTCAGTGTTATAACTTCACCTTTATATTTACTTTTTAGGCCAAAATGCGTCCGTTCTCCCTTTTCTGTCTACACACTGTGTCTGCTTGTAAGTACTCTGTGTGCGTGCGCTGCCGAACATGCTCCTCTGCTCGCAAAAAAAAGCAATGTCACGACTTGACGACGCGCCGTCATGCCGGTACTTTTCAAACAGAGTACAGCACCGTTTTTGATTGATTAGTACCGCGATACTATACTAGTACCGGTATACCGTACAACCCTACTTCAGGCCCTAGTTTTGGCTCCCAGACCTTATCTTGCCGACATAAAAAGAATGATTCTACAAACCCCGTTTCCATATGAGTTGGGAAATGGTGTTAGATGTAAATATAAACGGAATACAATGATTTGCAAATCATTGCAGTGTTTCCCATAAACTGCCAAGATACCTGTGGCGGTGGGGGCGTGGACATGGGCGTGGTCACCATGACATCATCGAGTAATTTGCATAATTTACTACAATGATTTGATTTTCTCTAAAAAGGCTCAAAAAATGTATACTTACTAATTAATAATAACAGTTTTGTTTTAAACGCCCATCCATCCATTTTACAATATATTTACAACACTTTATGTACATATTTACATACAAATTTGAACAATAAGTTATTCACTGAAATATATTGATTAATTGTGGTTCTTACAAAAAATATACCTTATCAAATATAAAAGCTAAAATGTCTCAAAGCTCTGCCCCTTTAATTAGTGCATGCTAAATAATTTAACTTTAGCCTACTACTTCAACCATATTATTTACCAGCAACATAAAGTGAAACAGAGGCAGAGGTGTCCTGCCACAGTCAGTAACAAATAAACAGAAAACAGTAGTGGTGGTAGATAGACACAGAGCTTCATCAAACATCTGATCCACTGAACAAAGAGCTCCAAAAATGTTGAACGTTAGACTGCCATCAGTTTTACTCCCTACACTTAACCATGTGTTTCCTACTGCCTGCAGACTTTGCACCCTTTGTTATATACACATGTTGTGTTTCTAATATAAATACATTTAATAAAGTCAAATACAAATAAGGCAACAAGAGAAGTATCCTACACTTCTCTTTTGTAAAGTAAATCTGAACAGCCGATATGGGCATCTACATCAACTATATGATTTGCCTGAGAAGCTGGAGAGGACCAAAAAATAAAAAATAAAAAAAAATAAAAATAAAAAAAAATAAAAAAAAATTACATTTTTAATTTGTATTTATTTTTTATTCGTGGTGGACGTAATTATTTCGTGGCGGGCCGCCACAAATAAATGAATGAGTGGGAAACCCGTTTATATTTACATCTAACACAATTTCCCAGCTCATATGGAAACGGGGTTTGTATATAAAGAGACATCAGCAAAGGTCTTTTCAGTCACGAACAAACCGGAACGTTGGTCCTTCAGGAAAACAAATTGGGCTTTTATGCATTCATGGCGTGTCATAAAAGTCTGACATCTTCATGAGACTCTTGGAGATATTCCTGAATGGTTGACGGAATACGGGCTGATACGTATGATTAGAAACATATCCCACATGTTTATCATTAGTCTACAGATTAGAAGACGTACTGAAAATGATTGGCTGGAAGTGGAAAAGAAACAGAAGGAGATAAAAAATAAATAATAAGTAGAGCGCCGTGTCACTGGATCTGCGAGCGTTCCTTCCCTGCCAAACCAGCACATGTCTCGTGGGGGCTTGCGCGGGAGATTGCCTGAAATTGATAATCACTGGTGTTCATTATCAGAGATCCTGGATTTACTTTTGAGTTCATTTCCTAATTACTTGATTATATATCGGGAATTATTCATTAATGCTTCCCACTTGCAATGCCTTGCACAAGTCATTAATTACTTTGAGAGTCTCCGGATAAGTAATGATAGAACCCCCACACCCTCCCAACCCCCCCCGCCCTGCTGATTTCCTTGCAGAAAATTAATTTGAGAGGCCGTCACCCCCTTCCACAGCCACATGTCCCCTTAAAGACATTTAAAAATAGTCCCAAGGACACGTTTGGAAGCAAGTGTACATCGAGTCGGGCTTGTCAAATCCCACACTTTAGGCGGCTGGGGAACAATTGTCTTTGTTCCAAGTTGATTGGATATTAGATGCTGTCGCAGTTTGGATGTGGTTTACCTTTTACCCGCCGGGGAGAATACAAATCCACTAAACGCAACTCTGTGGATGAAATCACACACAGAGTTAATCGCTTTAAAGGCCTACTGAAGGCCACCACTACGGACCACGCAGTCTGATAGTTTATATATCAATGATGAAATCTTAACATTGCAACTAGAGATGTCCGATAATATCGGCAGACCGATATTATCGGCCGATAAATGCGTTAAAATGTAATATCGGAAATTATCGGTATCGTTTTTTTTTATTATCAGTATCGTTTTTTTTTTGTTTTTTTTAATTAAATTAAATCCACATAAAAAACACACGATACACTTACAATTAGTGCACCAACACAAAAAACCTCCCTCCCCCATTTACACTCATTCACACAAAAGGGTTGTTTCTTTCTGTTATTAATATTCTGGTTCCTACATTATATATCAATATATATCAATACAGTCTGCAAGGGATACAGTCCGTAAGCACACATGATTGTGCATGCTGCTGGTCCACTAATAATACTAACCTTTAACAGTTAATTTTACAAATTTTCATTAATTACTAGTTTCTATGTAACTGTTTTTATATTGTTTTACTTTCTTTTTTATTCAAGAAAATGTTTGTAATTTATTTATCTTATTTTATTTGATTAATTTTTTTAAAAAGTACCTTATCTTCACCATACCTGGTTGTCCAAATTAGGCATAATAATGTGTTAATTCCACGACTGTATATATCGGTTGATATCGGTATCGGTAATTAAAGTGTTGGACAATATCGGCATATCAGATATCGGCAAAAAGCCATTATCGGACATCCCTAATTGCAACACATGCCAATACGGCCGGGTTAACTTATAGAGTGCAATTTTAAATTTCCCGGCAAACTTCCGGTTGAAAAGGTCTTTGTATGATGACGTATGCGCGTGACGTCAATCGTTGTACCGGAAGTATTGGTACCCCATTGAATCCAATACAAAAAAGCTCTGTTTTCATCTCAAAATTCCACAGTATTCTGGACATCTGTGTTGGTGAATATTTTGCAATTTGTTTAATGAACAATGAAGACTGCAAAGAAGAAAGTTGTAGGTGGGATCGGTGTATTAGCAGCTGGCTGCAGCAACACAACCAGGAGGACTTTGACTTGGATAGCACACGCTAGCCGTCGACCGCACGGATGATCGGGTGAAGTCCTTCGTCCTTCCGTCGATCGCTGGAACGCAGGTGAGCACGGGTGTTGATGAGCAGATGAGGGCTGGCGTAGGTGGATAGCTAATGTTTTTATCATAGCTCTGTGAGGTCCCGTTGCTAAGTTAGCTTCAATGGCGTCGTTAGCAACAGCATTGTTAAGCTTTGCCAAGCTGGGAATTATTGACCGTGTAGTTACATGTCCATGGTTTAATAGTATTGTTGATCTTCTGTCTATCCTTCCAGTCAGGGGTTTATCTATTTTGTTTCTATCTGTATTTGAGCCCGATGCTATCACGTTAGCTCAGTAGCTAAAGAGCTTCGCCGATGTATTGTCGTGGAGATAAAAGTCACTGTGAATGTCCATTTCGCGTTCTGGACTCTCATTTTCAAGAGGATATAGTATCCCAGGTGGTTTAAAATACAAATCCGTGATCTACAATAGAAAAAGGAGAAAGTGTGGAATCCAATAAGCCAGCTTGTACCTAAGTTACGTTCAGAGCGAAAAAAGATACGTCCTGCACTGCACTCTAGTCCTTCACTCTCACGTTCCTCATCCACGAATATTTCATCCTGGCTCAAATTAATGGGGTAATCGTCACTTTATCGGTACAAATCGCTCTCGATGCTGGTGTAAACAATGGGGAAATGTGAGGAGCCTTTCAACCTGCGACGTCAAGCTACTTCCGGTACTGGCAAGGCTTTTTTTTATCAGCGACCAAAAGTTGCGAACTTTATCGTCGATGTTCTCTACTAAATCCTTTCAGCAAAAATATGGCAATATCGCGAAATGATCAAGTATGACACATAGAATGGATCTGTTATCCCCGTTTAAATAAAACAATTTCATTTCAGTAGGCCTTTAATAGTCTTTCAGTTGGCAATAATTACAGTGGGTCTAGATTCAACGATTGAGCGATTGAGTATATGATTGCCCGCCACTACAATGTGAAGTATAAACGATAAAACATTGAATATTTAAGAGTATGTGAACCATTCCCACTTTTGTTTACTTCCCTGACGACCTCCAGACTCCTGAGTTTTGGAATCAATCATAGTTATTTTGTATTTGAACCCTTTAAAGGGCATTGATCAAACAATATCAGAGTTTTCTACGACTATAACTTCACATAACACAAGTTATTTTATTAAATTAAAGCTGTGACAATATGTAATCAAAAAGGCCTTAAAAATGTTCACAAAAATAAAAAATAAAAACATTACATGTTTGATGTTTTTGTTTGGGTCGAAAGTTTTTTGAGAAATCTTAGCAAAAATTGTAAAAAAATAAAATAAAAAATGTATGAATAAAATTAATAGTAAATGTTTTTACACACTTATCAGACTTGGAATATGACTTTGAAGACAATTAACATTGAATGTCCCCAGAAGGTTAATAACACAATAAATATGAAGGCAATAAGTCCATTAACATGTCCTATAATGATTTTATAAAATGTTACACAATATATGAAATAGATGTATTTACTCTGAAAAACAAATTATCTCACACCCAAATATCCCCCTACTGATATTGTGAGTCCACATTTATCAAAAAAAAAAAAAAAAAAAAAAAAGGATGGAAAGTGTAGGGATGGAAAGGATAATGCAGGCACAAAGTAGACCAAAAATGTACCATAGTAGCAAAATAAAATATAACATATGTAATATTTACATACTATATATACAGTATATAAGATAAACTGATATATTATGTGTATATAATATATACGATATATAGACACTTTTATATATATATATATATATATATATATATATATATATATATATATATATATATATATATATATATATATATATATATATATACATATATATATATTTACTCTTGAACGTATCAAAATAATACCCTCAATTCCCCCCAAAAATGGATTAACTGGCTGGAATATAAAGACAATATAACATACATCCATATGCAAAAGTTCAATATATTTATCTGTACAGTAATCTATTTATTTATATCTGCACCTTATTGCTCTTTCATCCTGCACTACAACCAGCTAATGCGACGACATTTCGTTGATGAACTTGACTGGCCTGCGCAGAGTCCTGACCTGAACCCCGCTAGAACACCTTTGGGATGAATTAGAACGGAGACTGAGAGCCAGGGCCTTCTCCGCCAACATCAGTGTGTGACCTCACCAATGCGCTTTTGGAAGAATGGTGGAAAAATTCCTATAAACCAGGGGTGTCCAAAGTGCGGCCCGGGGGGCCATTTGCGGCCCGCAGCTAATTGTTTGCCGGCCCGCCACACATTTCTGCAAAAATTGCAAAATTGATAATATTGCAAAAATTAAAAAAAACATTTGAAAAAAGTGGAATGAGGTGAAATCTAACAATAAAAAGTTGCAATGTTGACACAAAGCTGCCATGCAGGCTGTTTTTGTTTTCTTTTGTCTTTGTTTATTTTTCTTTTTTTTGCCATTGCTAAAAAAGAAAAAAAGACTAAAAATCTATGTTATAATGAATTATTACTTAAAACATATCACTTTAAAATGTTTTATGTTGAAAAAATATTGCATATATTGTGTGGTTGCCATAAAAAAACATCACAGTTTTATTTGACAAAAGAGCATAAAACAAACAAAATAATAGTTCAAAGGTAAAATGGACAGATATATCTGAAGTTGATCTTGTAATTTAAGTGTTAAAAGTAAAAAAAAAACTAATAAAAATGTATGACTTTATGAGTGCGAGACCTTTTGGATCCCAAATATATTTAGTGGGATTTTATTTAACTTTTCACTGTGATGACTCAAAAATATTAAATAATTAAAATCAATGGTGTCCTGCATTATTGATCTTTTAGGGCTCTAATTACTAAATACTGCATATTTCAGTTTTACTAGAAAAAACAAAGTTGTCTTTGACAGAAAAGGCATAAAACCTGTTTTTTTTTTTTACATTATATCAACCTCAAGTTGATAGAGAGATTTACTGTAAGCCAGGGGTCACCAACGCGGGCACCAGGTAGCCCGTAAGGACCAGATGAGTCGCCCAGCCGGCCTGTTCTAAAAATAGCTCAAATAGCAGCACTTACCAGTGAGCTGCATCTATTTTTTAAATTGTATTTATTTACTAGCAAGCTGGTCTCGCTTTGCCCGACATTTTTAATTCTAAGAGAGACAAAACTCAAATAGAATTTGAAAATCCAAGAAAATATTTTAAAGACTTGGTCTTCACTTGTTTAAATAAATTCTTCTTTTTTTTTTTGCTTTGCTTCTTATAACTTTCAGAAAGACAATTTTAGAGAAAAAATACAACCTTAAAAATGATTTTAGGATTTTTAAACACATATACCTTTTTACCTTTTAAATTCCTTCCTTTTCTTTCCTGACAATTTAAATCAATATTCAAGCATTTTTTTTTTTTTATTGTAAAGAATAATAAATACATTTTAATTTAATTCTTCATTTTAGCTTCTATTTTTTTCGACGAAAAATATTTGTGAAATATTTCTTCAAACTTATTATGAATAAAATTCAAAAAAAAATATTCTGGCAAATCTAGAAAATCTGTACAAACAAATGTAAGTCTTATTTCAAAGTATTTTGAATTTATTTTAAAATATTTGTTCTGTAAAATCTAGAAGAAATAATGATCTGTCTTTGTTAGAAATATAGCTTGGTCCAATTTGTTATATACTCCAACAAAGTGTCGTTCGGATTTTAACCTATTTAAAACATGTCATCAAAATTCTAAAATTAATTTTAATCAGGAAAAATTACTAATGATGTTCCATAAATTCTTTTTTTAAGTTTTTCTCTTCTTTTTTTCGGTTGAATTTTGAATTTTAAAGAGTCGAAATTGAAGATAAACTATGTTTCAAAATTTAATTGTCATTTTTTTTGTGTTTTCTCCTCTTTTAAACCGTTCAATTAAGTGTAAATATCATGAATTATTAATAATAACATAGAGTTAAAGGTAAATTGAGCAAATTAACTATTTCTGGCAATTTATTTAAGTGTGTATCAAACTGGTAGCCCTTCGCATTAATCACTACCCAAGAAGTAGCTCTTGGTTTCAAAAAGGTTGGTGACCCCTGCTGTAAGCGTTAAATAAATAAAAAAATAATAATTTGACTTATTTTTAACAGTTTAATGACTGAGACCCTTTATGGTCCCCGGGAGCCCTAAAGGTAAAAAAAAATAAAAATCCATATATTTTGTTAAGGTATGAAAATTAAAAATATCAAAATGGCCCCCGCATGCTTAAATGTTTCCGTGTGCGGCCCTCAGTGGAAAAAGTTTGGACACCCCTGCTATAAACACACTCGGCAACCTTGTGGACAGCCTTCCCAGAAGAGTTGAAGCTGTAATAGCCGCAAAAGGTCATATTGAACCCTATGGGTTAGGAATGGGATGGCACTTCAAGTTCATACGTGAGTCAAGGCAGTTGGCCAAATACTTTTTGGCAATATAGTGTAGTTTATTCTGTAGATACGGATGGAATATGCTTGTTCATATTTTGATTGCACCTAGTTTCTGGGCAATAACAAGTCCCAGTAGATTGGTACTGACAGTGTGAATTATGGATACTTTAAATGGGAATATTTGCACCAGTTTCTTCATCCTGGTTGGAACTGGCTTTGTTCCCCTCATCTTTACTTTGATATTGTAATAGGAGCTTACAGCAGGCCCGGCCCTAACCAATCTGGCGCCCTGGGCAAGATTTTAGGTGCACCCCCCCCACATCGGCAGTGAAGTGTATATACTCACAAGAAACTGAATAGCTTTGTCTTTGACCTTTTTTTTTACTTAAAGAAAGCAAAATTAACAATCAGAATAGTTAACAAGATAAAAAAAAATATGGATAAATAAATGAATACAAAAAATAAAAAATTAATATATGAAATACAATGTTTTTTACATACATAAACACAAAATAAAACGTGTCAACAAGTTGCATAAAATGAATTAAAAATACAATATAAATAATTAAGGCACTGCACAAAACAAGATATCAAACCAGTATGACTTTAACAACTATATTACAAAAAAAGGGGATCCTACAGTTCTCTATTTGTGCTTTTTAATATTGCATTAACTAGAATGACTTACAAATTACTGTACACCAGGGAGTACTGTAATTACCTAACGTTACATTATTATTTGCCATAACAATTTAGCCCCCTCCACAATATTAACCCGACGTTAAAACAGAACTAGCTATTTATTGATTAGCAATTACCGAATCATGTAACATTAGCTTAATGCTAAAAAGCCAGGTTACTATCACATTCTGTAACAGACAAATCATTTCATGTAGGCTAACGTTACCTACCTGCTACCTCTGTCTTTTTCTCGTTTCTCCTCTTCTTTTCTCTTTTTTCTTCCCTGGGCACCTGACAGTTTTGGCCGTTTTGACATCTTGTGTTGATTTTTTGATGTGGTGACGTCCAAAAAGAGTCATGATACGGAAGGGCGCACCGTACCGGGGGTGGGGGGCGCGTAATGTCGTAACAAATAATATTTCTATTAAATAGGCTTTACTTTGCATTTTAATTAACGTGGGATTATTTTATGTATTTAGAAATAATAGTACCTACTTTGTTTTTCTTTTTTTTTCCTCCAACATTTGTGGCACTGGCGTGGCGCCCCCTGATGGACGGCGCCCTTAGCATTTGCCTATACGGCCTATGCCACGGGCCGGCCCTTTGCTTACAGTATATGCAGACAATTGCCTCTGAAACTCAAACTGCACACAATCAAACCTGACGAAGGCGTCGTCTTTTTGCCGGCCATCAAAAGATTAGACAGTGTATCAGCGATGCATTAGTGCTTTTTTTTTCTTTCTTTTTTTTTCACTTTCCGTTCTTCGTAACCCCTTTTATCTGTTTGCCGCGGCAAAAAAAAAGTGGAGCGGAAATGCCATTAGGAGACTTTTAGATTGCCAGTGACTGGCTGTAAGTGCGTTTCAAAGTATGGCAGGCCTCCTGTGGGACCACAGATGGACTGTTTACCGTCCTCGTGTCATTGCACGTTCCCTCCTTTCATGTTAACTTCCCATCCTCTCAGTCGGACATCTCTTCCTCCTTCTCCGCTCTTCATTATTTACAAATGATTCACCTCCGACAGACGGCATGTGACATCTTGAGGCAGAGACGACGAGACACGTCCGGGGCCTTGGCATGAGACGTCGATGTTTTTATTTAAAAAGCTTTTATTCGCCGTGTGTACGGGCAATTTGTGATGTTTTTTAGACGGAGCAATCTCGTACAAACTATAAACCCCAAAACCAGTGAAGTTGCCACGTTGTGTAAATCAGTGGTCCCCAACCACCGGGCCGCGGACCGGTACCGATTGGTACCGGGCCGCACAAGAAAAAAATAAATAAATAAATAAATAAATTATTAAATCAACATAAAAAACACAATATATAGATTATATATAAATATAGATCAATACAGTCTGCAGGTATACAGTCCGTAAGCACACATGATTGTATTTCTTTATAAAAAAAAAAAAAAAAAAAAACCCGGTCCGTGGGACAAATTTTAAAGCTAAGCTACAAAAAGGTTGGGGACCACTGGTGTAAATGGTAAATAAAAATAAAATACAATGATTTGTATGTATCTGGAACACTTCAGAAAACCACTGTCAGTAACTACAGTTGGTCGCTGCATCTGTAAGTGCAAGTTAAAACTCTACTATGCAAAGCCAAAGCCATTTATCAACAACACCCAGAAACGCCACCGGCTTCCAAACTGTCCAACAGTTCAAGAACAACATTTCTCAACCAGCTATTGCAAGGAATTTAGGGATTTCACCATCTACGCTCCGTAATATCATCAAAAGGTTGAGAGAATCTGGAGAAATCGCTGCACGTAAGCAGCAATAGCCCGTGACCTTTGATCCCTCAGGCGGTAAAGCATCAAAAAGCGACATCAGTGTGTAAAGGATATCACCACATGGGCTAAGGAACATTTCATAAAACCACTGTCAGTAACTACAGTCGGTCACGCTGCATCTGTAAGTGCAAGTTAAAACTCCACTATGCAAAGCCAAAGCCATTTATCAACAACACCCAGAAACGCCACCGGCTTCCAAATTGTCCAACAGTTCAAGAACAACATTTCTCAACCAGCTATTGCAAGGAATTTAGGGATTTCACCATTCTAAAATGAATCTTAATCAGGAAAAATGACTAATGATGTTCTATAAATTCTTTTTTAAATTTTTTCAAAAAGATTCGAATTAGCTAGTTTTTCTCTTCTTTTTTTCGGTTGACTTTTGAATTTTAAAGAGTCGAAATTGAAGATAAACTATGTTTCAAAATTTAATTGTCCTTTTTTTCGTGTTTTCTCCTCTTTTAAACCGTTTAATTAAGTGTAAATATCATTCATTATTAATAATAACATAGAGTTAAAGGTAAATTGAGCAAATCGACTATTTCTGGCAATTTATTTAAGTGTGTATCAAACTGGTAGCCCTTCGCATTAATCAGTACCCAAGAAGTAGCTCTTGGTTTCAAAAAGGTTGGTGACCCCTGGTTTACAGTATATACACATGATGATGACAGTTTTATTGGCTGTGACATTGTAATTATCTGTCAAAGAAAGGACCAGTAAGAGGGTACAAAATGAAAGGGTGAGGTGTAGCGAGGGGGAAGATGGCGTGACTGGACATCTTTTGGCCATGAAACATGGACTATTTACCCCCGCACTTCTGAATCGTTGATTCCACCTTTCAGGAAGTCAAGGCGGATCATTGTTTACGTCATTTGGACTCATCTGATATGCAGAACACTTCCCAGACTGAGGAGCGTGTGCTTCCAGCCTCAATCTGTCAGGACGGGGGCCGAGAGTACGAGTGGGACTTCTGTCTTCCGCACACAATCGTTACTTTTGCACCATTTATTTCTGCACCGTTTGAGCAAACTGCTGGTGGACTAACCTGCACGTCTGTTCCCTGCATACATTATTGGTATGGTCGCTCTTTTGAAATGCAGTTGTTGTTGTTTTTTTGAATGACAACCGCCAAATAACTTTGGATTTTGGTGAAATGTTTACAAAATATGAGTGTAAAACCGAAATGGACTGGAGTCGGACTGCAAACTACAGACCTTCTATATAAAATATTTGACACGGTACTTGTAAATATCTGTCATTAGTTATTTAGATAAAATGACAATGTAATAATTAACAAACTACCGTCAATTCCAGACTTTTGTCCTACGCTTTGTACCCTGCGGCTTATAAAACGGTGCAGCTAATTTATGGATTTATATTTCCTACCAGCCTGCGTAATTGAAGTTCAACTAAAAAAAGACGACAATATTTCGACACATGCAAACTTATCAGAATGCCATACACAAACAATTTTTATAAATGTTTTACTTGAAATGACCTTATAAAAATTGTTTGTGTATGACATTCTGATAAGTTTGCATGTTAATTTAAAAAAAAATGCTCGCATTAATCAGATTTAGTTGCAGATAAATCACACAATTTATTTATTTTAATTTTTTTTACATTAATTTATTACCCTAAAGATAATTGATCATTAATCATTTTGCTTCAAAAGGACTTCAGATAATACTTAAAAAAAATGTAATAAATGTTTTACTTGAAATTACCTTATAAAAATTGTTTGTGTATGACATTCTGATAAGTTTGCATGTTAATTTTTAAAAAAAAATGCTCGCATTAATCAGATTTAGTTGCAGATAAATCACACAATTTATTTATTTGTATTTTTATTTTTTTTACATTAATTTATTACCCTAAAGATAATTGATCATTAATCATTTTGCTTCAAAAGGACTTCAGATAATACTTAAAAAAAATGTAATAAATGTTTTACTTGAAATTACCTTGTTACATTTTTTTTAAGTATTATCTGAAGTCCTTTTGAAGCAAAATGATTAATGATCAATTATCTTTAGAGTAATAAATTAATGTAAAAAAAATAAAAAATAAAAATAAATAAATTGTTTGATTTATCTGCAACTAAATCTGATTAATGCGAGCATTTTTTTAAATATTAATCTCAAGTTAAATAGTTTAAAAAAAAGTATTATCCAAAGTCCTGTCAGGGTTTATTTTGAAGCAAAATGTTTAATGCTCAATTATCTTTTAGTTAATAAATGTTAAAAAAAATCCCAAAATATCTAAATAAATTGTGTGATTAATCTGCAACTAAATATGATTAATGTGATAATTGTTTGTGATTAATCCCGAGTTAACAATTTTTTTTGACAGCCGTATTTCAAACATTTCCCTCAGTAAATGTGTGCATCATTGGACGTGATTAATCCCGAGTTAACTAGTTTTTAAAAGAAGTATTATAAAAACGCCTCGGGATCCCCCGGTAGGGGCTGGACGAAGTGGCTGGGGAGAGGGAAGTCTGGGCTTCCCTGCTTAGGCTGCTGCCCCCACGACCCGACCTCGGATAAGCGGAAGAAGATGGATGGATGGATGGATGGATGGATGGATGGATGGATGGATATTATAAAAATAAAAGTAAATATTATCTAAAGTGAAAAATGTGATCATATTTTGTGATTAATCTCGAGTTAACTAGTTTTTTTTTTTAAAGTATTATCTAAAGTCTTGTCTGGGTTTATTTTGAAGCAAAATTATTAATGATCAATTATCTTTCAGGTAATAAATTAATGTAAAAAAAAGATTCAAAAAATCTAAATAAATTGTGTGATTTATCTGCAACTAAATCTGATTAATGCAAGCATTTTTTTTTTATATTAATCTCAATTTAAATAGTTAAAAAAAAAGTATTATCCAAAGTCCTGTCTGGGTTTATTTTGAAGCAAAATGTTTAATGAACAATTTCAGGTAATAAATGTAAAAAAAAAATCTAAAAATATATAAATAAATTGTGTGATTAATCTGCAACTAAATATGATTAATGCAATCATTTTTTGTGGTTAATCCCGAGTTAACTAGTTTTTAAAATAAGTATTATTAAAAATAACCAAAGTA
>NC_084732.1:100392784-100400284 GCF_033978785.1 Entelurus aequoreus | reverse complement strand
CATCCACTTAGAATGAGCTAATTGTGTACGTTTACACCTAAAAAACACTGCATTTGAATCCAGTGTACAGTAGCGCAGCGCATTGAAATCACAATAAACATACTTCCAATACCTCTCTGGCAAAGTCAAGCAAAACTGAGCGCCGAGACCTTTTAGATGCAAACGCTTTGCTCGGATCTCGCTGCACACGCGCGTGGAAAAGCCGCTAATTACCCTGTAATTGAGCAACGTGATTTACAGTAATTGACACCATAGACTGCTGTAATTGCAATATTTTCTCATTGACTTTGATTGCGGCGAGGCAAACCCAAGGACAAGGAGAGGATGAATGCGATTCACAACAATAACAACAATAATGATCAGAGATGCGTCATACTGTTCAAGCAGTGATGACATCTAATAAACAAGATAAGAAGCAAAGAATCAAACAGAGACAACAACCTCTTACAGTGTCTTAGCACGCTCTGACAAAAAAGGTTTACGTCTCCTCCTTTATTTGGACACTCCGTGTTTACACGACAACATCTGCTTCCAAAGGAATGGGGAGCATGTAAACCAGGGGTCACCAACCTTTTGGAAACCAAGAGCTACTTCTTGGGTACTGATTAATGCGAAGGGCCACCAGTTTGATACACAATTAAATAAATTGCCAGAAATAGCCAATTTGCTCAATTTACCTTTAACTCTATGTTATTATTAATAATGAATGATATTTACACTTAATTGAACGGTTTAAAAGAGGAGAAAACACGAAAAAAAATGACAATTAAATTTTGAAACATAGTTTATCTTCAATTTCGACTCTTTAAAATTCAAAATTCAACCGAAAAGAAGAAGAGAAAAACTTAATCCCGATTAAGATTAATTTTAGAATTTTGATGACATATTTTAAATAGGTTAAAATCCAATCTGCACTTTGTTAGAATATATAACAAATTGGACCAAGCTATATTTCTAACAAAGACAAATCATTATTTCTTCTAGATTTTCCAGAACAGAAATTTTAAAAGAAATTCAAAAGACTTTGAAATAAGATTCAAATTTGATTGTACAGATTTTCTACATTTGCCAGAATATTTTTTTTAAATTTTAATCATAATAAGTTTGAAGAAATATTTCACAAATATTCTTCGTCGAAAAAACAGAAGCTAAAATGAGGAATTAAATTAAAATGTATTTATTATTCTTTACAATAAAAAAAAAATGTACATGAACATTGATTTAAATTGTCAGGAAAGAAGAGAATGAATTTAAAAGGTAAAACGGTATATGTGTTTAAAAATCCTAAAATCGTTTTTAAGGTTGTATTTTGTCTCTAAAATTGTCTTTCTGAAAGTTTTAAGAAGCAAAGTAAAAAAAGTAATTAATTTATTTAAACAAGTGAAGACCAAGTCTTGAAAATATTTTCTTGGATTTTCAAATTCTATTTGAGTTTTGTCTCTCTTAGAATTAAAAATGTCGGGCAAAGTGAGACCAGCTTGCTAGTAAATAAATACAATTTAAAAAATAGAGGCAGCTCACTGGTAAGTGCTGCTATTTGAGCTATTTTTAGAACAGGCCAGCGGGCGACTCATCTGGTCCTTACGGTCGACCTGGTGCCCGCGGGCACCGCGTTGGTGACCCCTGATGTAAACAGTCATTGTTTTCGGCATACTTGCCAACCTTGAGACTTCCGATACCGGGAGGTGGGGGGTGGGGGCGTGGTCGGGGGGTGGGGCGGGGGCGTGGTTAAGAGGGGAATATATTTAAGCTATAATTCACCAACTCAAGTATTTCATATATATATATATATATATATATATATATATATATATATATATATATATATATATATATATATATATATATATATATATATATATATATATATATATATATGTATATGTATATGTATGAAATACTTGACTTTCAGTGAATTCTAGCTATATTTATATATATATATTTATTTTATTTTACATATAAATAAAATAAATACTTGAATTTCAGTGTTCTGGAGGCTATCCAGTAGATGGCAGTATTGTCCTGTTTAAGAGTGTCACAACATTGCTGTTTACGGCAGACGAACTGCTTTACGGTAGACTAAACGTGACTGCTGTTGTTGTGTGTTGTTACCGCGCTGGGAGGACGTTAATGAAACTGCCTAACAATAAACCCACATGAGAAACCAAGAACTCACCCCCGATCATTCTACAGTTATGACGTCATTGGGCAGGAAAATTGTTTATATTGTGGGAAAGCGGACGTGAGAACAGGCTGTCCCCACTCAGGTCCGCATTGAGCTGGAGGGGGCGTGGCCTCCAGCTCCGGCTGAATACCGGGAGTTTGTCGGGAGAACATTTCTGCCGGGAGGTTATCGGGAGAGGCGCTGAATACCGGGAGTCTCCCGGTAAAAACGGGAGGGTTGGCAAGTATGGTTTTCGGTCACATTAACACAAAGGAAAAATATTCCTCGGGCTTGGGCTAGTCCTGGATTCAGCTTGAGCAGGTCTTGGATGACAATAGATAACTCCCCTCCCGTCTCCTCCCATCGTACACAATGGAATTTTCCAAGCCTTTGCTTGGTGCAACAAAAACAGCTTCTTGTCTGTTCATTGGGAACTCAGAACGGAATTTTTTTTGATCATTTACATACAATTTTTCTGACACATACAAACCATGTTCCTTGCAGACCCCAAAAAAGGCAACATAAAGGCTGTTAAATAAATAAAAACACCTTCCAGCGAAGCGCTGTGATTTCTCTGCCAAAAGGCATTTGGAGACAGCCAGAGGTGGAGCGGGCGGGAAGTATTTGACTTCTTTGTAGTATTTTGTGGCGTGACGTGACTTTTCCAGTACTAAATTGATAATGCGGCAGTTTGGAGACGCTGCGAGTGGCACGCCCGGCCCGCCTGAAGATGGCGCTTGTTCTGCCCGCAGGCAAAGTGTGGCAATAGAAGCCTCTCAGGCTGACGGCTTGTCAGGGCTCACTTAGTGATGCTGCACATCAGTCCCCGTTTAAAGACGTGGACGTGCACACCCGACAAAAAGCGGGGGGTGAAACTGCTGCGAGCGCACGTTTACACAGCAAAGTGTTAGGATTTATTTACATTTATTTGTGTTAGATGTAAATATAAACATAGTACCCGCACTCTTTTACTATGAAGCCACGTTGATGTAACACGTGGCTTGGCATTGTCTTGGTGAAATAAGCAGGGGCGTCCATCGTAACGTTGCTTGGATGGCAACGTATGTTGCTCCAAAAGCTGTATGTACCTTTCAGCATTAATGGTGCCTTCCCAGATGTGTAAGTTACCCATGTCTTGGGCACTAATACACCCCCAACTTTGCGCCTAGATCGGATGGTTATTTTCCTCTTTGTTCCGGAGGACACAACGTCCACAGTTACCAAAAACAATTTTGGATTCGTCAGACCACAGAACACTTTTCCACTTTGCATCAGTCCATCTTAGATGAGCTCGGGCCCAGCGAAGCCGGGCGGCATTTCTGGGTGTTGTTGATAAATAACTTTGGGTTTGCATAGTAGAGTTTTAACTTGCACTTACAGATGTAGCGACCAACTGTAGTTACCGACAGTGGTTTTCTGACGTGTTCCTTAGCCCATGTGGTGATATCCTTTACACACTGATGTCTCTTTTTGATGCAGTACCGCCTGAATGATCGAAGGTTTGTAATATCATGGCTTAAGTGCAGTGATTTCTCAAAATTCTCTGAACTTTTTGATGATATTACGGAGCGTAGATGGTGAAATCCCTAAATTCCTTGCAATAGCTGGTTGAGAAATGTTGTTCTTAAACAATTTCCTCACGCATTTGTTGACAAAGTGGTGACCCTCGCCCTCGTCCTTGTTTGTGAACGACTGAGCATTTCATGGAAGCTGCTTTTATACCCAATCATGGCACCCACCTGTTCCCAATTAGCCTGTTCACCTGTGGGACGTTCCAAATAAGTGTTTGATGAGCATTCCTAAACTTTCTCAGTCTTTTTTGCCACTTGTGCCAGCTTTTTTGAAATATGTTGCAGGCATCAATTTCCAAATGAGCTAATATATATATATATATATATATATATATATATATATATATATATATATATATATATATATATATATATATATATATATATATATATATATATATATATATATATATATGTGTGTGTGTGTGTCTGTGTATATATATATGTATGTACATATGCATATATATATACATATTCATATATATATATATATATATATATATATATATATATATATATATATATATATATATATATATATATATATACATATATATATATATACATATTCATATATATATATATATATATATATATATATATATATATATATATATATATATATATATATATATATATATATATATATATATATATATATATATATATATATATACAAACTAGCAATTTGAGGTTATCCTTCATACGCTTGTGTCCAGGTAGTGCCTTTTCCTATGCTGTAGCAAAGGTCCGCTTGGATTCTTTATTCAAAAAAGTCCGGTCTCATCACAATTAAAGAAAATGATGCGATACAAAGCCCTCTTCGCCGATAAAATCCTTTTGCATTTTTTTTTTTTTTCATGTACTTTTTGTTAAAGAAAACCAAGTTTTTTTATGGCAAAAAAAAATAGAAATGCAAGATTTGCCCCCGAAAACAATTTCAAAGTAGATTATTTGATGTGAAGTAATTAAATAGATCAATAATTCATAAAAAAATATTGATTTTGATTCATTATTTTTTTACTAATGGCAGTTTTGAAAAAAATCCCACTAAAATTACTGGATGATCCAATAACAAATCTTTTTTTTTTGTTTGTTTTTTGTTTGTTTTTGTTTTACTTTCAATGCTTAAATCTTTAGATCGACTTTGGATCATTTTTTGTGATTAATCTCCAGTTAACTAGTTTTTAAAATAAGTATTATCTAAAGTCCTGTCAGGATTTATTTAAAAAAAAAAAAGATTAATGATCAATTAATCATAAATTAATGTAAAAGACAATTTAAAAAAATATCTAAATAAATGGTGTGAATTATCTGCAACTAAATATGAGAAAAGCGATATTTTTTTGTTATTAATCTCAAATTAACTAGTTTTTAAAATAAGTATTATTTAAAGTCCTGTCAGGGTTTATTTTGAAGCAAAATTATTAAATAATGTCAATAATCTTTCAGGTAATAAATTAATGTAAAAAAAAAAATCAAAAAATCTAAATAAATTGTGTGATTAATCTGCAACTAAACATGATTAATGCGATCATTTTTTGTGATTAATCCCGAGTTAACTCGTTTAAAAATATTATATTATATAAAGTCTTGTCGGGGTTTATTTTGAAGCAAAATTATTAATGATCAATCATCTTTCAGGTAATACATGAATGTAAAAAAAGATTCAGAAAATCTAAATAAATTGTGTGATTAATCTGCAACTAAATATGATTAATGCGATATTTTTTTGTGATTAATCTCAAATTAACTAGTTTTTAAAAGAAGTATGATTTAAAGTCCTGTCAGGGTTTATTTTGAAGCAAAATCATTAAAAAGGTCAATCATCTTTCAGGTAATAAATGAAAGTAAAAAAAATAATCAATTAATCGAAATAAATTGTGTGATTGATCTGCAACTAAATATGATTAATGCGATCATATTTTGTGATTAATCCCGAGCTAACTCGTTTAAAAATATCATATTATCTAAAGTCTTGTCGGGGTTTATTTTGAAGCAAAATTATTAATGATCAATCATCTTTCAGGTAATAAATGAATGTAAAAAAAGGTTCAGAAAATCTAAATTAATTGTGTGATTAATCTGCAACTAAATATGATTAATGCGATCATTTTTTTTGTGATTAATCCCGAGTTAACTTGTCTTTTTGACAGCCCTATTTCGAACATTTCCTTCAGTAAATGAGTGCATCATTAGAAGAGAAGCTCATTGCACTTTACTCTGTTAGTGTTAAAACTAGCATGTATTTTATTGTGGTGGGAAGCAGGAAGTGAATAACTTCCTGCACGCGTGACAGAGACGCCTCAGGACTGAAATATGTCAGATGAAGAACTAGTCTTGGATTCTTGCCATGTAGATAGAAATGAAGGACCCACGTCCTTCCCTGGACTTGAGACACCAACACGTTTCCTTTGACAAGATGACAGCGACATCACACTCCCTCCAAACTGTCACTTGGCGCTCCTCTTTGGGGTTTTTCTGCAGTAAAAATGGTGGATCCTCCAGACATCACAGAATTGACTTTATTTCCCTCGCTGTGTTTTTATTCTCTGAGGGCTGTGGGTGACCTCTTCTCAAATACCCACAAGCCCCCTCTGCTCCCCAGACGCACTTTGTTGGTATTTTATTGAAATAATCATTGGGGGATTATTTTATTCTTTGTCATGCCAGCAGAAATGTGAAGTGAACTTTTCAAGTGGTGGTGCGTGACATCATCAACTTTGAGAGTAGCAGGAAGTGATGTCTGGTCAGGATGACAATGAAGACTCCAGCCACAAATGTAGCAATCATGGCCGCCGTCTTCCTCTCTTCCTGGAAGCAAACACAGAACAAACAAGTCCATTCCAAACCAAAACTAGCACTCACGTAATGTTAGGCCACTGAAGTAGAGAGCAATCGTTCCTAGTGATGAACCGTAATAAATAGAGTGACTAAAAATAATATATATATATATATATATACTTATATATATATATATATTTATGTAGTAAAAACAACAACAACAATATATATATATATATATATATATATATATATATATATATATATATATATATATATATATATATATATATATATATATATATATATATATATATATATATATATATATATATATATATATATATATATTTATGTAGTAAAAACAACAACAACAATATATATATATATATATATATATATATATATATATATATATATATATATATATATATATATATATATATATATATATATATATATTTATTTTTATATATATGGAACGCCTCGGGATCCCCGGGGAGGAGCTGGACAAAGTGGCTGGGGAGTGGAAAATCTGGGCTTCCCTGCTTAGGCTGCTGCCCCCGCGACCCGACCTCGGATAAGCGGAAGAAGATGGATGGATATAGTAAAAAAAACATATATATATTTATATATATATGTATATATGGATATGTGTATATGAACCTACATTTATATATTTACATACATATATACATATATATACATATATATATACAGTATATATATATATATATATATATATATATATATATATATATATATATATATATATATATATATATATATATATATATATATATATATATATATATATATATATATATATATATGTGTATATATGGATATGTGTATATGAACCTACATTTATATATTTATATACATATATACATTTATATACATATATATATATATATACAGTATATATATATATATATATATATATATATATATATATATATATATATATATATATATATA
>NC_084732.1:100385284-100387784 GCF_033978785.1 Entelurus aequoreus | reverse complement strand
TCAATAACTAGATGCATCATCTGTGGCTGTGAAGTGAACACTAGTAAGGTTGTAAATACTGTATAGAGTAGGCTAACCCATGTGGTTCCTGTGGATGCGAACACAAGTTGTAATTACTGTATTGACTAAATAACATAGTGAATGAAACAGACAAAGTAATGTGTGAATAATGTCAATAATTAGATGAACCATCTGTGGCTGTGAAGTGAACACTAGTAAGGTGGTAAATACTGTATAGAGTATGCTAACCCGTGTGGTTCCTGTGGATTCGAACACAAGTTGTAATTGCTGTAGTGACTAAATAACATAGTGACTGAAACAGACCAAGTAATGTGTGAGTAATGTCAATAACTAGATGAACCATCTGTGGCTGTGAAGTGAACACTAGTAAGGTCGTAAATATTGTATAGAGTAGGCTAACCCATGTGGTTCCTGTGGATGCAAACACAAGTTGTAATAACGGTAGTGAGTAAATAACATAGTGACTGAAACAGACCAAGTAATGTGTGAGTAATGTCAATAACTAGATGAACCATCTGTGGCTGTGAAGTGAACACTAGTAAGGTCGTAAATACTGTATATAGTAGGCTAACCCATGTGGTTCCTGTGGATGCGAACACCAGTTGTAATTACTGTAGTGACTAAATAACAGTGAGTGAAACAGATAAAGTAATGTGTAAATAATGTCATTAACTAGATGAACCATCTGTGGCTGTGAAGTGAACACTAGTAAGGTTGCAAATACTGTGTAGAGTAGGCTAACCCATGTGGTTCCTGTGGATGCGAACACAAGTTGTAATTACTGTAGTGACTAAATAACAGTGAGTAAAACACATAAAGTAATGTGTAAATAATGTCAATAACTAGATGAACCATCTGTGGCTGTGAAGTGAACACTAGTAAGTTTGCAAATACTGTGTAGAGTAGGCTAACCCATGTGGTTCCTGTGGATGCGAACACAAGTTGTAATTACTGTGGTGATTAAATAACATAGTGACTGAAACAGACATAGTGATTCATTTGGATGAACGGGGTATGTATTTATGTCAACTCTGTTGATCATTTTTCAACACTAAAACATCTTTAAATGGTGCTTTTTGTATTGCAAATCTTTGCAAGCTGGCCCAGACCCCGGACTTATTTTCAGACTTTTTCATGAAGTTCAAATCTCATACCTGCTTCAAATGGACGGTGATGTTCACTGCAATTTACTGCAGATTTTAAAAAAACAACAACTTATTTTTAAATGTAGAATTCTGGCGACTGAGCAGCCAGTTTATTTTTTTATTTTTTTACGGACGTATTTGTTTTTTTTCACAGAGTATTACTGTAAAAGGAAAAACAAACCACAATTAGTTTTACAGTAAAAGAATAAATAAAAATAAAATAAAACATATATATATATATATATATATATATATATATATATATATATATATATATATATATATATATATATATATATATATATATATATATATATATATATATATATATATATATATGGAACTACTGTAAATGGAAATACTTTACCTTTGGTATTTTTACCATAAAATTCTGACAACTGAGCTCGGTTGGTAGAGTGGCCGTGCCAGCAACTTGAGGGTTCCAGGTTTGATCCCCGCTTCCGCCATCCTAGTCTCTGCCGTTGTGTCCTTGGGCAAGACGCTTTACCCACCTTCTCCCAGTGCCACCCACACTGCTTTAAATGTAACTTAAATAATAGATGTCACTATGTAAAGCGCTTTGAGTCACTAGAGAAAAGCGCTATATAATTCACCTTATATTTTTTTTTACAGTAACATTTTTAAGTAGTTGTTTTTACAGTATTAAATGGAAAAACAGTACCGCAGTTAATTTACTGTAAAAAAAAAAAAAAAAAAAAAAAAAAAAAAAGTTGCAATCAATCGATATAATTTGAGTATAAACTTTATGATATTCATTTTACAGAAAATTACTGTAAATGGAAATAATTTATTAATAATTCATTAATTTGATTAATTTATTGATAAATACATAGGATATAATTATATAATTTTTATGTTTGATGGTGGTTTTTTTATGGTGCGTTACTTTAAACGGAAAAAAAAACAGAAATGTTTTCTGGAGACTGAGTTGCCATTTTTTTACAGTAAAATTTTACAGTAGTTGTTTTTATAGTGTTACTGTAAACGGAAAAAATGAGAAATTTTCTGGCAAATAAGCTGACATTTTTTTTCCTTGTTTCTACAGTGTATTACTGTAAAAGGACAAAAGACTGTACAGTTTGTTTGTTTTTTTTAAGTAAAAAATTGGTGGGTTCGTCGATATAATTTTATTGTGAAATTTTTGTAAATTATATTTTTATGTCAACATTCTGGCGACTGAGCTGCCTTTTTTTTTTTTTTCATTGTAAAATCTACGGTTGCTGTTTTTACAGCGTGGATTATATTGCTTTTTTTTTATACAATAGTTAATATTTACCTGTAAAAATAACCTAATGTTGCTTACCGCCCTTATT
>NC_084732.1:100311993-100385264 GCF_033978785.1 Entelurus aequoreus | reverse complement strand
GAGACGCCCCGTAAACGTACTAGCTAATGTTAACGACGCTAGCTTGATTACATTAAGATAGCACATACAAACACGCATGAAAACTCTCCTGCAAACATCACGCATGGGACAGTTTAGTAAGTTGGAATTGTTGTAGTTATATTGTAAAACTTACAAAACGTAGCTTTGAAGAATCCATACGAGTAGAAACGCTATGGACGCTTTTGAAGGAGGAACAGGACCTCTACTTCCAGTTGAAAGCTCGAAAAAGAAGGGCATGGTCCAAAAGATGCCGCCATGGTAGAAACACAAACACACCTTTAACACACCTTTTCAGTGAGTATGTTTTGTGTTTTTTTTTTTTAATTTGCACTTACATGACTGTTAGTGCCGAAAAATCCATTAATTAGCAGCACCGTTTAGTGTATGTATATATATATATATATATATATATATATATATATATATATATATATATATATATATATATATATATATATATATATATATATATATATATATATATATATATATATATATATATATATGTCTATATATGTGTGTATATATATATATATATATATATATATATATATATATATATATATATATATATATATATATATATATATATATATATATATATATATATATATATATATGTCTATATATGTGTGTATATATATATATATATATATATATATATATATATATATATATATATATATATATATGTATATATATATATATATATATATATATATATATATATATATATATATATATATATATATATATATATATATATATATATATATATATATATATATATATGTATATATATATATATATATATATATATATATATATATATATATATATATATATATATATATATATATATATATATATATATATATATATATATATACATATCTATATACACACACATTCACATATATATATATATATATATATATATATATATATATATATATATATATATATATATATATATATATATATATATATATATATATATATATGTCTATATATGTGTGTATATATATATATATATATATATATATATATATATATATATATATGTATATATATATATATATATATATATATATATATATATATATATATATATATATATATATATATATATATATATATATATGTATATATATATATATATATATATATATATATATATATATATATATATATATATATATATACATATCTATATACACACACATTCACATATATATATATATATATATATATATATATATATATATATATATATATATATATATATATATATATATATATATATATATATATATATATATATATATATATATATATATATATATATATATATATATATATATATATATATATAGATCAACAAAGATTTTATTATCAAAATAATAAAACAACAACAGCAAGCCAAACTGTCAGAGGCATGTACACACAAAAAAGTCAGTTTGGTGCGATCAAAAAAACGTTAACAACCATGTTGCTGCCATAATTTTTCTTTAAAAGTACAAAATGCCAATTTTTGTTATTTATACCGATTGTTTCCCACAAAAGTGGTAATGGCTATATATTTATATATATATATAAAAACGTGTGGTATTTATAATTTCTCCGGTAAGATTTGAGAGTACAGTCAGACAGACTTCCCAAACTGATCCTCATTCATCCCGAAGATTTCCAGGCCAATGATGAAAACCTGTGCAAGAAAGCATGAAGGCTCCACAAAGACTTTCTCAGTGAAATTGTGTGTAAAATAATTGGAATCGTGTGACTGACGTGCGGAGAGCTTATGCCCGAAACATCTTTTCTCTCACACGTTCATTTGAACGGAAGCACGAACAAGTTCAGAAAAAGCGCACGGTGGAAAAATATCCACTTTGTGTACGAGCATGTTGTGAAGTCTTGAAAATGCACAAAATGCCCGCATGGTCAAGGGCTGATTAGAAGGAAAAAAAGGATCTAATGCCGGAGTCAAGCACGGAGGTCTTTCAAGTGATTACCACCACATGTTTGGCCTCGCTTTTGTTGCACGGAAGAAGAAAAAAAGCGCTGAGCCACTCAGCACACGCCAGCTTATGTCAAGATGACAGATCTTACCAGCCAATATCAGAAATCCGCAGATTGCGTCGAGGGTATTAACCCGCACGACTTAGCATTGCCAGATCTTTCTCGGATTTTTCAGACACGTTTCGGATGTTCAACACAACATTTTGAAGATAATATCCACGACTGTCCACCCCCTACTTTAAAATACCATGTTGTATTGACGCCAAATGGGAGAATACACGATTTTTTGGAGAGGGCGATTACAGAGTCGATTAGTGAACGGTAATCAATATATTTATTGCAAATAAAGTAATGCAGACAGTTATACATTTGTCAATATAAACAAGTATCAAATAACTATAGTTGCATATTACTTACACATACCAAGTCTCCAAGGCAGAAGTGTATTACAGAGTATGCAGTAACAAACGTGTCCGCATCATTCAATTTACTGCTTCATTATCATAAATGATTGTGACCACTCGGTGTTGTCAAAAAAAGTATATATATATATATATATATATATATATATATATATATATATATATATATATATATATATATATATATATATATATATATATATATATATATATATATATATATATATATATATATATATATATATGGGCTGCAACTAACGATTAATTTGATAATCGATTAATCTGTCGATTATTACTTCAATTAATCGGTTCATAATCGGATAAAAGAGACAAACTACATGTCTATCCTTCCCAGTATTATATTGAAAAAAAAACAGGATACTGGCACCATACGTATTTTGATTATTGTTTCTCAGCTGTTTGTACATGTTGCAGTTTATAAATAAAGGTTTAGAAAAAAAAAAAAATTAAAAAATTAAAAAAAATTAAAAATGTAATTAAATACAATTAAAATTGCCTCTGCGAATGCGCATATCATAGATCTAACGAATCGATGACTAAATTATCGCCAACTATTTTTATAATCGATTTTAATCGATTTGATCGATTAGTTGTTGCAGCCATAATATATATATATATATATATATATATATATATATATATATATATATATATATATATATATATATATATATATATATATATATATATATATATATATATATATATATATATATATATATATTTAAAAGTTAAAGTACCAATGATTGTCAAACACACACTAGGTGTGGCGAAATTATTCTCTGCATTTGACCCATCACCCTTGATCACCCCCTGGGAGGTGAGGGGAGCATTGAGCAGCAGTGCTGGCTGCGCCCGGGAATCATTTTTGGTGATTTAACCCCCAATTCCAACCCTTTTTTTTTTTGGTGATTCAACCCCCAATTCCAACCCTTGATGCTGAGTGCCAAGCAGGGAGGTAATGGCTCCCATTTTTATAGTCTTTGGTAAGTTTAAAAAATTCCAGGATTTTCCAGAATTCCTGGTTTTCCAAAGCCCTATTTCCACCCTTTTTTCTGGCGACTACTCCTTTCACTTTTTTCAACGCATTTCAACCGTTGTACTGTCAAAACATTCCTCTCAATTAGGAGAAATAGCAAAGTTGTTTTTTTAACTGGAAAAATACCCGGTTTTCTCGAAATTCCAGGAATTCCGTAATAATATTTTGCACGAGTAAACACGACTGCAATTCAACATTTCTCGACCGATTTGAAAAATTCCAACACTCATTCAGACCATTCAAGATTTTGACCAAATTTAAAACAAAATCCCGCTTTTCCCAAAATTCCCAAATTTCGGGGAAATTCCCGGTACAACTCTTACATTTTTCATCTGATTCAAACCATTAAAACTTCAACACATTCCACCATCCTGTAAATTTAAACTAACCTTTTTCCAAGTTGAAACAAATTCCAGTCCCTGAAAACTGGGTTTTCTTGGAAATCCGGGAATTGTTTTAAATTGCTGAAGGAGAGGCTCCCGAGCATCTCGTCAAGACAATTTTTGGCAATGTCGTCGAGAGACCGGTTGATCAATCCCATCGATTCAATTCTGGAGAGCATTTTTGAACTCCCTCTTTCCGACCTATTCAAATTTGTGACATTTTTAATCGGAATTCTGGATTCAACTCGGAATTTTTGCACAGGCAACATTCACTGGCGAAGTGAAGTTCATCTTCAACACATCCTACCATCCTGGAAATTCAAAATAAAAAATGTTTTAAGTTAAAAAAAATTCCAGGATTTTCCAAAATTCCTGGTTTTCCAAAGCCCTATTTCCACCCTTTTTTCTGGCGACTACTCCTTCCACATTTTTCAACGCATTTCAACCGTTCTACTGTCAAAACATTCCTCTCATTTAGGAAAAAAAACTACGTTTTTTTTCTAACTGGAAAAATACCCGGTTTTCTCGAAATTCCAGGAATTCCGTAATAATATTTTGCACGAGTAAACACGACTGCAATTCAACATTTCTCGACCGATTTGAAAAATTCCAACACTCATTCAGACCATTCAAGGTTTTTACCAAATTTAAAACAAAATCCCTCTTTTCTCGAAATTCCCAAATTTTGGGGAAATTCCCGGTACAACTCCTACATTTTTCATCTGATTCAAACCATTACAACTTCAACACATTCCACCATCCTGTAAATTTAATCTAACCTTTTTCCAAGTTCAAACAAATTCCAGTCCCTGAAAACTGGGTTTTCTTGGAAATCCGGGAATTGTTTTAAATTGCTGAAGGAGAGGCTCCCGAGCATCTCGTCAAGACAATTTTTGGCAATGTCGTCGAGAGACCGGTTGATCAATCCCATCGATTCAATTCTGGAGAGCATTTTTGAACTCCCTCTTTCCGACCTATTCAAATTTGTGACATTTTTAATCGGAATTCTGGATTCAACTCGGAATTTTTGCACAGGCAACATTCACTGGCGAAGTGAAGTTCATCTTCAACACATTCCTACCATCCTGGAAATTCAAAATAAAAAATGTTTTAAGTTAAAAAAATTCCAGGATTTTCCAAAATTCCTGGTTTTCCAAAGCCCTATTTCCACCCTTTTTTCTGGCGACTACTCCTTTCACTTTTTTCAACGCATTTCAACCGTTGTACTGTCAAAACATTCCTCTCATTTAGGAAAAAAAACTAAGTTGTTTTTTTTAACTGGAAAAATACCCGGTTTTCTCGAAATTCCAGGAATTCCGTAATAATATTTTGCACGAGTAAACACGACTGCAATTCAACATTTCTCGACCGATTTGAAAAATTCCAACACTCATTCAGACCATTCAAGATTTTGACCAAATTTAAAACAAAATCCTGCTTTTCCCAAAATTCCCAAATTTCGGGGAAATTCCCAGTACAACTCTTACATTTTTCATCTGATTCAAACCATTACAACTTCAACACAGTCCACCATCCTGTAAATTTAAACTAACCTTTTTCCAAGTTTAAACAAATTCCAGTCCCTGAAAACTGGGTTTTCTTGGAAATCCGGGAATTGTTTTAAATTGCTGAAGGAGAGGCTCCCGAGCATCTCGTCAAGACAATTTTTGGCAACGTCGTCGAGAGACCGGTTGATCAATCCCATCGATTCAATTCTGGAGAGCATTTTGGAACTCCCTCTTTCCGACCTATTCAAATTTGTGACATTTTAATCGGAATTCTGGATTCAACTCGGAATTTTTGCACAGGCAACATTCACTGGCGAAGTGAAGTTAATCTTCAACACATTCTACCATCCTGGAAATTAAAAATAAAAAATGTTTTAAGTTAAAAAAAATTCCAGGATTTTCCAAAATTCCTGGTTTTCCAAAGCCCTATTTCCACCCTTTTTTCTGGCGACTACTCCTTCCACATTTTTCAACGCATTTCAACCGTTCTACTGTCAAAACATTCCTCTCATTTAGGAAAAAAAACTACGTTTTTTTTCTAACTGGAAAAATACCCGGTTTTCTCGAAATTCCAGGAATTCCGTAATAATATTTTGCACGAGTAAACACGACTGCAATTCAACATTTCTCGACCGATTTGAAAAATTCCAACACTCATTCAGACCATTCAAGGTTTTTACCAAATTTAAAACAAAATCCCTCTTTTCTCGAAATTCCCAAATTTTGGGGAAATTCCCGGTACAACTCCTACATTTTTCATCTGATTCAAACCATTACAACTTCAACACATTCCACCATCCTGTAAATTTAATCTAACCTTTTTCCAAGTTCAAACAAATTCCAGTCCCTGAAAACTGGGTTTTCTTGGAAATCCGGGAATTGTTTTAAATTGCTGAAGGAGAGGCTCCCGAGCATCTCGTCAAGACAATTTTTGGCAATGTCGTCGAGAGACCGGTTGATCAATCCCATCGATTCAATTCTGGAGAGCATTTTTGAACTCCCTCTTTCCGACCTATTCAAATTTGTGACATTTTTAATCGGAATTCTGGATTCACCTGGGAATTTTTCCACAGGCAACATTCACTGGCGAAGTTGACAAAAGAGAAACGTGACGGAGCAAGAAACCCCCCCATGGAGTAATGGAATTAAACGGCAGCTCTTGAGCAATGAAGGGATGCTGGGAGAGAGAGCGAGGGGAGGGGAAGGATAGTGGGGGGAATTGTGTCCAGCGAGGAAATTGAAGCCATCGCAAGCAAATTGAGTTCAGGTCATTTTGGTGGGCCGGAGCAGACCAATCAATTTGGCCGACTACTCAGTGGCTGTCAGCCTCACGGAAGGAAGGACACCTTGGTATCCAATAATAAGAGCAGAGCAAACAAGCCAAGCCCGGCTCACTTACTCTTAGCCAACATCTACAAGAGCTCCTGCAATCACTCATCCTGATAACTGTAGCCTGTTATGTTTCTCTTCATACCCTCCAAATTAAAAGCTTCAACCAGTCCCTTCAACCGTCGTCTTTCTACTGTTTGCATTCTGGGGACAACAGGAACACTCTTGTTACTGTTGGCTTCCACTTATTTTGAATGCTCCAAAACATTCACACATGGTTTACTACACCAAAATTAATCTATTTGTTAAACTTCTTCAACTTTTTCATCTTCTTCTTCAGGTTTTGGAGCTCTCTACCGTCCACATTTTTCAACAGATTCAAACCATTCCACCTTCAACATATTCCACCATCCTGAACATTCAAACTACATTTTTTTCAAGTTCAAAACAGTTCCAGGATTTTCCAGAGTTCCTGGTTTTCCAAAGCCCAATTTCCACCCTTTTTTCTGTCAACTACTCCTTCCACATTTTTCAACGCATTTCAACCGTTCCACTGTCAAAACATTTATCTTAATCAGGATGAAAAACAAAGTTGTTTATTGAACTAGAAACAGTTCCGGTTTTCCCGAAATTCTAGGAATGCCACTCAGGAAAATCATACTGTTGACTTTATTACATTTTTGGGTTTAATTTTACTAAACAAAACCAGTTTTCTTTGAAGTAATATAGAAATTCATCACAGCGGTTTATGTATTTTATTGAGCAATGCAGTTAATCATAGAACTGGCACCCAATTTTATTAAAAAGTATTGATTTTGAATCGAGAATCGGTTCTGAATATAATCGTTACCCCCAAAAATTGAATCGAATCGCGTGGTGCACAAAGACCCAAAGTTCTTTCCGCCATTTTGGTCCAACCTTGTAGTCAATTCGCTCCTTCTTTTTCGCTTTCCGCATGTTGTGGGGCAGACTGGCTCGTACAGGCACATTCCCGCTCTGGCCATTTCTAATACAAAGTAGCGTATAGTTCTAACTCATAACTGTCAGTGGACTCGCTATGGAAGCGCTTAAACGTCCACATGGATGACGGTGAGAAGACGCCGTCGAAGTGGAGGCACGTAAATAAAACGGTGCATCCTGAGGAGACGGTCAGAAAGTGGCTTGACCATGGTCTGTAAAAATCCTGACTAAAGAACCACTGTTACATGTTATGTAGACCACAAGGAAGGGTTTTAAGTGTAGAAAAAAAAATCCTTATATGAACCTATAAGTTACCAGCACAAATGTCCATCCCGGACAAGCCCCCAATTCCTGTTGCCTCTCCTGTCTTCTGAGCAGCATGCGGCACCCCCTGGCGACGTAACTGAACAGCAATCCAGTGACATGGAGATATCATAGAGAAGGATAGAATTGTAGAAAGTGTAGATAATACTTTGAAGGTAATATTTACAACAACAAAACACATATATTGTTATGAAGGTGTCTGTTACTACATTATATATATACTTGTATACTTGCAGTGTGTATATTGTACATATTACATATTGTTATGAAGGTGTATGTTACTATTATATATATATATATATATATATATATATATATATATATATATATATATATATATATATATATATATATATATATATATATATATATATATATATATATACTTGCAGTGTGTATATTGTACATATTACATGTTGTTATGAAGGTGTCTGTTAGTACATTATATATATACTTGCAGTGTGTGTATTGTACATATTACATGTTGTTATGAAAGTGTCTGTTACTACATAATATATATACTTACAGTGTGTATATATATATAAAAAAACACATTTTCTTGTATCTAATAGCGATTGTGAATGATAGGCAACGTTCCAAAATAAGTGCAGTTTCCCTTTAAGAGCCGTGCCATTGCTCAGCAAATACTAACCCCGTTTCCATATGAGTTGGGAAATTGTGTTAGATGTAAATATAAACGGAATATAATGATTTGCAAATCATTTTCAACCCATATTCAGTCGAATATGCTACAAAGACAACATATTTGGCGTTCAAACTGATAAACATATTTTTTTTTTGCAAATAATCATTAACTTTAGAATTTGATGCCAGCAACACGTGACAAAGAAGTTGGGAAAGGTGGCAATAAATACTGATAAAGTTGAGGAATGCTCATCAAACACTTATTTGGAACATCCCACAGGTGAACAGGCAAATTGGGAACAGGTGGGTGCCATGATTGGGTATAAAAGTAGATGCCATGAAATGCTCAGTCATTCACAAACAAGGACGGGGCGAGGGTCACCACTTTGTCAACAAATGCCTGAGCAAATTGTTGAACAGTTTTAAAAAAAACATTCTCTAGCAGCTATTGCAAGGAATTTAGGGATGTCACCATCTACGCTCCGTAATATCATCAAAAGGTTCAGAGAATCTGGAGAAATCACTGCACGTAAGCAGCTAAGCCCGTGACCTTTCATCCCTCAGGCTGTACTGCACCAACAAGCCACATCAGTGTGTAAAGGATATCACCACATGGGCTCAGGAACACTTCAGAAACCCACTGTCAGTAACTACAGTTTGTCGCTACATCTGTAAGTGCAAGTTAAAACTCTCCTATGCAAGGCGAAAACCGTTTATCAACAACACCCAGAAACGCCGTCGGCTTCGCTGGGCCTGAGCTCATCTAAGATGGACTGATACAAAGTGGACAAGTGTTCTGTGGTCTGACGAGTCCACATTTCAAATTGTTTTTGGAAACTGTGAACGTCGTGTCCTCCGGACCAAAGAGGAAAAGAACCATCCGGATTGTTAGAGGCGCAAAGTGTAAAAGGCAGCATGTGTGATGGTATGGGGGTGTATTAGTGCCCAAGACATGGGTAACTTACACATCTGTGAAGGCGCCGTTAATGCTGAAAGGTACATACAGGTTTTGGAGCAACATATGTTGCCATCCAAGCAACGTTACCATGGACGCCCCTGCTTATTTCAGCAAGACAATGCCAAGCCACGTGTTACATCAACGTGGCTTCATAGTAAAAGAGTGCGGGTACTAGACTGGCCTGCCTGTAGTCCAGACCTGTCTCCCATTGAAAATGCATGGTGCAATATGAAGAAGAAATATGAGAAGGGAGACTGTTGAACAACTTAAGCTGTACATCAAGCAAGAATGGGAAAGAATTCCACCTGAGAAGCTTCAAAAATGTGTCTCCTCAGTTCCCAAACCTTTACTGAGTGTTGTTAAAAGGAAAGGCCATGTAACACAGTGGTGAACATGCCCTTTCCCAACTACTTTGACACGTGTTGCAGCCATGAAATTCTAAGTTCATTATTATTTGCAAAAAAAAAAAAAAGGTTTATGAGTTTGAACATCAAATATGTTGTCTTTGTAGTGCATTCAACTGAATATGGCTTGAAAAGGATTTGCAAATCATTTTATTCCGTTTATATTTACATCTAACACCATTTCCCAACTCATATGGAAACGGGGTTTGTATAAAGAGTAAAATACAGTGCTCAGTTAATCATGGATAAAATAGTCTTTGTCTTGTTTGGTATTCTTGGCAATTACTTTTGTCAGCCTAAGCAACATCCAACTAGTGCACAACCGATACAAAGACTCTAGGGTAGGAGCGGTTGAGGCTCAATTAAGCAAAAGATTTGACTTTCCCAGGTCAATTATTCTCCAGGCACGCATAATAACATAAAGAGACGACCGAGCAAGATGTTTCTTTTTTTATTTGCTGTTTTGCCTTTTACTCTCTGCTAATCTTTGGACAGTGACACAACGTTCTTGTTAATTATCTCCAATTACACAGCAGGAACGTACACCGCCACAAGTCTGAGGCAACAGGCGGAGAGGAGTGGAATCATACAACCCCAAAGGCCTAATTATCTCCGTTGGTTCCCAATTAATCCATTAAGATGTTTTGGCTCGGCTGCAAGACCTGAGGCGCCATTTTATACATCGATGTATTGCGCCATCAAAGAGACGTGTTGCAGGCGAGGTTGTGGGCTCGCACTTTCTGCCCAGTTGTTTACTTTCAAAACACTTTTTTTTTTTTTTTTTAAGACTGGCCATAAAATAAAATAATAATTATTTAATTATTTTTTTTTAAATCAATGAAATATAAAAAACTGGCCATAAAAGGGTTTCAATAATTATTTGTTTTCAAAATATTTTCTTCTTAATCCATGAAATGTAAACGACTGACCATAAAATGGTTTCAATAATTATTTACTTTCTGAGCTTTTTTTTTTATCAATTAAATGTAAAAGACTGTTCTTAAAACGGTTTCAAAATTGATTTACTTTCAAAATATATATTTTTTTAATCCATTAAATAAAACACACTGGCCATAAAATTGTTTCATTAATTATTTACTTTCAAAACATTTTTTTTTAATCAATAAAAATGTAAAAGACTGGCCATAAAAGGGTTTCAATAATTATTTACTTTCAAAACACTTTTTTTTTTTTTTTTAAATCCATGAAATATAAAAGACTGGCCATAAAAGGGTTTCAATAATTACTTTCAAAACACTTATTTTTCTAAATCCTTGAATGTAAAATACTGACAATAAAAGGCTTTCAATAAATATTTACTTTCAAAACATATAGATATTTTTTAAATCAATTAAATGTAACACACTGGCCTTAAAAGGGTTTCAATAATTATTTACTTTAAAACACTTTTTTTTAAATACATTAAATGTAACACATTGGTGTTACATTGTTTCATTAATTGTTTACTTTTAAAACATTATTATATATTTTTTTAAATCAATTAAATGTAAAAGACTGGTCATAAAATGGTTTCATTAATGATTTACTTTCATTTTTTTTTATTTTTTTTAATCCATTAAATGTAAAAGACTGGCCATAAAACGGTTTCAATAATTATTTACTTTCAAAACACTTTTTATTTTTAATCCATGAAACGTAAAAGACTGGCCATGAGAGGGTTTCAATAATTATTTAATTTTAAAACATTTTTTTTTTTTATCCATGAAATGTAAAAGACTGGTCACTAAAGAGTTTCAATAATTATTTACTTTTTTTTAAATCAATGAAACGTAAAAGACTGGCCATGAAAGGGTTTCAATAATTATTTAACTTGAACACATTATTTGTTTTTAATCAATGAAATGTAAAACACTGGCCATAAAACAGTTTCAATAATAACTTACTTTTTTTAAAATCCATGAAACGTAAAACATTGGCCATTAAAGAGGTTAAATAATTATTTACCTTTTTTTAAACCAACAAAATGTAAAAGACCGGCCATAAAATAGTTTCAATAATGATTTCCTTTTTTTTTAAATCCATGAAACATAAAACACTGGCCATAAAATGGTTTCAATAATTATTTACTTTCCAAATTTATTTTTATTTGTATTTGTATTTTTATTTTTAATCACTGGCCTTAAAAGGGTTTCAATAATTATTTGATTTGAACACATTGTTTTTTTAATCAATGAAATGTAAAACACTGGCCATAAAATGGTTTCAATAATAATTTACTTTTTTTTAAATCCAAGAAACGTAAAACATTGGCCATAAAAGAGTTTCAATAATTATTTACTTTTTTTTTCAAATCCATGAAACATAAAACACTGGCCATAAAAGGGTTTCAATAATTATTTACTTTCAAAACACTTTTTTTTTTTTTTAAATCAATGAAACATAAAACACTGGCCATAAAATGGTTTCAATAATTATTTACTTTCCAAAGTTTTTTTTAATTTGTATTTTATTTTTATTTTTAAATCACTGGCCTTAAAAGGGTTTCAATAATTACTTAATTTGAACACATTGTTTTTTTTAATCCATGAAATGTAAAAGACTGGCCATAAAATAGTTTCAATAGTAATTTACTTTTTTTTAAATCCATGAAACGTAAAACATTGGCCATAAAAGGGTTTCAATAATTATTTACTTTTTTTTAAACCATGAAATGTAAAACACTGGCCATGAAAGGGTTTCAATAATTATTTACTATTAAAACTTTTTTTTTTAATCCATGAAATGTAAAAGACTGGCCATAAAAGGGTTTCAATAATTATTTACTTTTTTTTCTTAATCTATAAAATGTAAAAGACTGGCCATGAAAGGGTTTTAATAATTATTTACTTTTAAAACATTTTAAATTTTTAATCCATGAAACGTAAAAGACTGGCCATAAAAGGGTTTCAATAATTATTTACTTTCAAAACACTTTTTTTTTTTTTTTAATCAATGAAACGTAAAACACTGGCCATAAAATGGTTTCAATAATTATTTACTTTCCAAAGTTTTTTTTTTATTTGTATTTTTTTTTTTTTTTAATCACTAGCCTTAAAAGGGTTTCAATAATTATTTGATTTGAACACATTGTTTTTTTTAATCAATGTTTAAACATAACATGGTTTCAATAATAATTTACTTTTTTTTAAATCCATGAAACAAAAAACATTGGCCATAAAAGAGGTTCAATAATTATTTACCTTTTTTTAAACCAACAAAATGTAAAAGACCGGCCATAAAACAGTTTCAATAATTATTTACTTTTTTTTTTTAATCCATGAAACATAAAACACTGGCCATAAAATGGTTTCAATAATTATTTACTTTCCAAAGTCTATTTTTATTTTTATTTTTATTTTTATTTTTATTTTTATTTTCATTTTCATTTTCATTTTCATTTTCATTTTCATTTTCATTTTCATTTTCATTTTCATTTTTATTTTTATTTTTATTTTTATTTTTATTTTTATTTTTATTTTTATTTTTATTTTTATTTTTATTTTTATTTTTATTTTTAATCACTGGCCTTAAATGGGTTTCAATAACTATTTGATTTGAACACATTGTTTTTTAAATCAATGTTTAAACATAAAATGGTTTCAATATTAATTTACTTTTTTTTAAATCCATGAAACGTAAAACATTGGCCATAAAAGAGTTTCAATAATTATTTACTTTTTTTAAAATCCATGAAACGTAAAACATTGGCCATAAAAGAGTTTCAATAATTATTTACCTTTTTTTAAACCAACGAAATGTAAAAGACCGGCCATAAAATGGTTTCAATATTTATAAACTTTTTTTTAAAATCCATGAAACATAAAACACTGGCCATAAAAGGGTTTCAGTAATTAACAGCTAGTAGTCCAGCTCCGCTCAAGAGCAATTGTCTTTTACTGTGAAAGGGTGTAAGTTTACGGCCTGGCTCCCAATGATGTAGGTAAAGCCGCACTAATGGTATTGACCACTTCCAAAGCAGTCAATGATTGTTTATGCCATAATCCAGCGCACCTGCGGGGGCGTGTGCGAGCAGCTCCGGGGGGCCGAGGAGGTGTTATGAGATTCCTGGCTGTATACATTAAGTTTGTTTACACTCCACACCGGTCGTGAGCGATTGTTTGAATATTGCTGCCGTCTCTTTAAAGTAATATTCACGCTGCGGTCTGTCATCCTCCGCCATTGCTGTTCTATCAAAGAGGGGCTAACAAGGGATGGTGACAGTCCAAAAAACAATAAACACTGAATTGCTTTTTTTTTTTTATTATTATTATTATTCATACGTAGGCGGCACTTTGTCTCAGTTGTATTTTGAAGGAGTTGGGAAGAGTCCCGAGCGAGAATATGTACGCACGAGTCTTCTGAGCCGTTCCATGCGAGGGGAATACAGCGTTGGAAAAAGCCACTAAGCTTTATTCCATGTTTTTACATTCTCCTGAGAGGTTTTTTTTTGATTGTTTTTATTTAATTATTTTGTGTGATACATTGTTTTGCCCGGGGCTGTTCTTGAATAGCAAATATTATTTTAAGCGTCTTCCAGGACTCACACAGCAGATCTTTGTTGAGGAGGGATGACAACTCCATATTTTATTCTTGTTTTCTGACGTATTTAATCGCATTATGTCTGTAATTGCAAATATATAGAAGTTCTCCATGTTTAATAAGTGTTCTTAACCTCTTTAACCCCACTGCACAGGGGCCCGGGGCCCACTCAAATATTAACACTGGATAGGTCATCTCACTCTTTTTTTTTCAATCTTTTTTTTTAATTAATTACTCCAACAAAATAATACACGATAATACCATAATAATACAATTCCAATTACAAAACCAAACCAGAATAGCAATCAACAGAGCAATTGAGAGGACATACAAACATGACACAAAACAATCCAAAACAGGTTAGGGTTAGGGTTAGGGTTAGGGTTAAGGTTAGGGTTAGGGTTAGGGTTAGGGTTAGGGTTAGGGTTAGGGTTATCGATAACAACAGTATCAATATTAATAATAATTCCAACATAGCAGTGATTAGAAATCCCTCATTTATATTATCATCACAGCCATTTATAAAAAAAATTAAATAAAAACATTAAAAACCTCTTGATTTTAATCGTATTCAATGGTTATATCTAACCTACTTACACTTTAACAGAATGAATCTAAAGAATAATAAATAAAAAAAAAACGTAAGAAAAGAACTAACCAAATATACAGCAAAATAATAGATATTGATGAAAAATAAATGTGCATAGTGCTAAAATGATGACATTCTAACTAAATCAAAATAAAGAAAAAATAAAAAAAAACATAAAAAAATGAAAGTGCAGTTTAGTCATATTTTTTAGTGCTTAAAACAACTTTTAACCGTAGCTGCTGATTTCTGAGAAACAAACATTTTTTTTAGCGATCCAACAATGGACGACGGCCCTATGGTTTGTTTTTACAATTTGACAGACACACACTGTCTCTCACTTTAAAAACAAACTCATTAGGAATGAGACAATGATGGTCAAACATGACACGTGCACATTAATAGCACGTCCAAAACACACAAAATAACATAAATACGTTAACCGCATGTATAAAACACACACAAAAAAAACACAAATACGTTAATCGCACGTCTAAAACACACACAAAAAACATAAATACGTTAATCGCACGTCTAAAACACACAAAAAACATAAATACGTTAATAGCACGTCTAAAACACACACAAAAAAAACACAAATAAATCAATAGCACTTCTAAAACACACATAAAAAACATAAATACGTAAATAGCACGTCTAAAACACACAAAAAACATAAATACGTTAATCGCACGTCTAAAACACACAAAAAACATAAATACGTTAATAGCACATCTAAAACACACACAAAAAAAACACAAATACATTAATAGCACGTCTAAAACACACACCAAAAACATAAATACGTTAATCGCACGTCTAAAACACACACAAAAAAAACACAAATACATTAATAGCACGTCTAAAACACACAAAAAACCAAATACGTTAACCGCACGTCTAAAACACACAAAAAAAAAACACAAATATGTTATTAGCACGTCTAAAACACACAAAAAAAATACATAAATACGTTAATTGCACGTCTAAAACACACAAAAAAAACATAAATACGTTAATCGCACGTCTAAAACACACAAAAAAAACATAAATATGATAACCGCACGTCTAAAACACACACAAAAAACCCACACAAAAAACCCATACAAAAAAAACACAAATACGTAAATAGCACGTCTAAAACACACAAAAAAAACATTAATATGTTTATCGCACGTCTAAAACATACACAAAAAAACCATAAATATGTTAATCGCACGTCTAAAACACACAAAAAAACATAAATACGTTAGTAGCACGTCTAAAACAAAAAAATAACATAAATACGTTAATAGCACGTCTAAAACACACAAAAAAACATAAATACGTTAATCGCACGTCTAAAACACACAAAAAAATAAATAAATATGTTTATCGCACAACAAATACACACAAAAATCCACATAAATACGTTAATTGCACGTCTAAAACACACAAAAAAACATAAATAGGTTAATTGCACGTCTAAAAAACCCCCCAAAAAACACAAATAGGTTAATCGCACGTCTAAAACACACACAAAACACACAAAAAGGTTAATCGCACGTCTAAAACACACAAAAAAAATAAAAATATGTTAGTAGCACGTCCAAAACACACAAAAAAACACATAGATACGTTGATCGCACGTATAAAACACAAAAAAAAACATAAATACGTTAATCGCAAGTCTAAAACACACAAAAAAACATAAATATGATAACCGCACGTCTAAAACACACACAAAAAACCCACACAAAAAACCAATACAAAAAAAACACAAATACGTAAATAGCACGTCTAAAACACACAAAAAAAACCATGAATATGTTAATCGCACGTCTAAAACATACACAAAAAACCCATAAATATGTTAATCGCACGTCTAAAACACACAAAAAAACACAAATACGTTAATAGCACGTCTAAAACCAAAAAAAACATAAATACGTTAATAGCACGTCTAAAACAAAAAAAAACATAAATACGTTAATCGCACGTCTAAAACACACAAAAAAAACATAAATATGATAACCGCACGTCTAAAACACACACAAAAAACCCACACAAAAAACCCATACAAAAAAAACACAAATACGTAAATAGCACGTCTAAAACACACACAAAAAAAACATTAATATGTTAATCGCACGTCTAAAACATACACAAAAAACCCATAAATATGTTAATCGCACGTCTAAAACACACACAAAAAACACAAATACGTTAATAGCACGTCTAAAACACAAAAAAAACATAAATACGTTAATCGCACGTCTAAAACACACAAAAAATAAATAAATACGTTTATCGCACAACTAAAACACAGAAAAATCCACATAAATACGTTAATTGCACGTCTAAAACACACAAAAAACATAAATAGGTTAATCGCACGTCTAAAAAACAAAAAAAAACACAAATAGGTTAATCGCACGTCTAAAACACACACAAAAAACACAAATAGGTTAATCGCACGTCTAAAACACACAAACAAAATAAAAATATGTTAGTAGCACGTCTAAAACACACGAAAAAACACACAAATACGTTGATCGCACGTATAAAACACACAAAAAAACATAAATACGTTAATCGCACGTCTAAAACACACAAAAAAATTTAAATATGTTAATCGCACGTCTAAAACACACAAAAAAAATAACCTAAATACGTTAGTAGCACGCCTAAAACACACAAAAAAATAACCTAAATACGTTAGTAGCACGCCTAAAACACACACAAAAATAACCTAAATACGTTAGTAGCACGCCCAAAAGAAAACAAACAAACATCAATATTTCATGTAGACTTGGGAAAAGTTCATTTCTGCTATGTCAGCAATAGTTTTAAAGCTTTTTAACTTGGTTTGAGTTTTTAGTGGTGGAACTTGCCCTGTCGGACGTGTTGTGATTATCCGTCCACAGAGTCCAATTACCCCGTATAACTTTGCTGTGCAAAGTCACTTGCTCAGCCATTTCCACGGCCGTGTTAAGTGAAGATATCGTCCCCGGGTGGTCCGCAGTTATGACACCGCGCTGCCTTCTCATGAACACACCGGAACACTTTGATGGGTGTGACATCTGTATTTACAGCTGCAATACTCACAAGTATGCATCAGTGTTTCCCATAAAAGAACAATTGCCCTTGTGGATCAATAAAGTTGGTCTAAGTCCAATCATCATAAGCATCGGTGCTATTTAAGTGTGTTTTAGCCGATTGATCCAACAAATGAATTGATACTAAAATAATAATAACCCAACCTCGCCCAAGACCCAACCTCCGGGCTGATGATTTTAGCTTGTCCTGAAGAATTTGGAGCTAATCCTCCTTTTTCATTGTCCCATTTAAAGCAGCAGTTCCATTGGCAGAAAAAACAGGCCCAGAGCATAATGCTACCACCACCATGCTTGACGGTAGGAATGGTGTTCCTGGGATGACAAGTCTCACCAAACAGCTCCATTTGTGTTTCATCTGACATCACATGGACAAAGATAAGACCTTCTGGAGGAAAGTTCTGTGGTCAGATGAAACAAAAACATGGAGCTGTTTGGCCACAATACCCAGGATTAAGTTTGGAGGAGAAAAGGTGAGGCCTTTAATCCCAGGAACACCATGTGGAAGTTTGACTTGTACCTTGTTTACTTCCGTGACGACCTCATTAAAATTTTGGAATCAATCATAAATATCAAGCAGCTAAAATGCGCCAAACATGGATAATTGTGGAGAGTATTTTGCATTTTTCCCTTCGTACTTTGCAACGGATTTAATTGGGTGTAATTTGGATTTATTTTTTTTATAGTGCATGGACGTTTTTTTGTTGTTGTAATATTTGCAAAGTTCAGTGAGCAGGTTGTGTTATGTGTGACCTTGTGTGTTGACTTTCTGTGTTGGTTGGATTTTTTTATTTTTTTTTGCAACATGACTAGGGAAGGTTGTTTGCATTGGGCCATATAAGTAAATGCTGTGCGTTGTTCTACTCAGATCATAGTTAAAGGTAATTGACCTGAATCACACATATAAATGTTACATGTTATGTGTGACCTTGTGTGTTGACTTTTAGTGTTGGTTGGATTTTTTATTTTTTTTTGCAACATGACTAGGGAAGGTTGTTTGCATTGGGCCATACAACTAAATGCTGTGTGTTGTTCTACTCAGATCATAGTTAAAGGCCATTGACCTGAATCACACATATTAATGTTACATGTTATGTGTGACCTTGTGTGTTGACTTTTTGTGTTTTTTGAATTTTTATTTTTTTTTGCACCGTGACTAGGGAAGGTTGTTTGCATTGGGCCATACAACAAAATGCTGTGCATTGTTCTACTCAGATCATAGTTAGATCATTGACCTAAATTACACATATTAATATTACATGCTATGTGTGACCTTGTGTATTGACTTTTTGTGTTGGTTGGATGTTGTTGTTTTTTGCACCATGTCTAGGGAAGGTTGTTTACATTGGGCCATATAAGTAAATGCTGTGCATTGTTCTGCTCAGATCGTAGTTAAAGGTCATTGACCTGAATTACAAATATTAGTGTTACAGGCTATGTGTGACCTTGTGTGTTGACTTTTTGTGTTGGTTGGATTTTTTATTTTTTTTCTGCAACATGACTAGGGAAGGTTGTTTGCATTGGGCCATACAACTAAATGCTGTGCATTGTTCTACTCAGATCATAGTTAAAGGTCATTGACCTGAATCACAAATATTAATGTTACATGTTATGTGTGACCTTGTGTGTTGACTTTTTGTGTTGGTTGGATTTTATTTTTTTTTGCACCATGACTAGGGAAGGTTGTTTGCATTGGGCCATACAACTAAATGCTGTGCATTGTTCTACTCAGATCATAGTTAAAGGTCATTGACCTAAATTACACATATTAATATTACATGTTATGTGTGACCTTGTGTATTGACTTTTTGTGTTGGTTGGATGTTGTTGTTTTTTGCACCATGACTAGGGAAGGTTATTTGCATTGGGCCACATAAGTAAATTATGTGCATTGTTCTGCTCAGATCGTAGTTAAAGGTCATTGACCTGAATTACAAATATTAATGTTACATTCTATGTGTGACCTTGTGTGTTGACTTTTTGTGTTGGTTGTATTTCTAATTTTTACACCATGACTAGGGAAGCTTGTTTGCATTGGGCCACATAAGTAAATTATGTGCATTGTTCAGCTCAGATCGTAGTTAAAGGTCGTTGACCTGAATTACACATATTAATGTTACATGTTATGTGTGAACTTGTATGTTGACTTTTTGTGGGGTTTTTTTGTTGTTTTTTTGCACCATGACTAGGGAAGGTTGTTTGCATAAGGCCATATAGGTAAATGCTGTGCATTGTTCTACTCAGATCACAGTTAAAGGTTGTTGACCTGAATTACACATACTATTGTTACATGTTATGTGTGACCTTGTGTGTTGAATTTTTGTGTTAGTTGTTTTGGTTTTTTTGCACCATGACTAGGGAAGGTTGTTTGCATTGGGCCATATCAGTTAATGCTGTGCATTTTTCTACTCAGATTATAGTTAAAGGTTGTTGACCTGAATTACACATATTAATGTTCATCATCATTTATTTGTATTACTTTCATGAAAATGCATAAAACTCAAACTCAACTCAACTCAACAAGCCATATACAGTTGACACTTTCTTTGTTTTTTTGTTTCTTAATATTATATATATTGGGCCATATCAGATTGTAGTTAAAGGTCATTTACCTGAATTACACATATTAAAATAAATGCCATCTCCCCATGGGTAAGATTTCTCATTAAACTCATGATGTCTCGCGGGGCCAAATCGAAGATGTTGGCAGGCTATAGTTTGGGCGATCCTGTTTTAGATGTTCATAAATATAAAAAAATATTTTTAAAAATCCCCAAAAAATATTTAAAAAATATTTGTCAAATATTAAAAAAAAAATTTCTAATATAAAAAAAACATTTTTTCTAATTTTAAAACACTATTTTTCAAATATTAAAAAAATATTTTTCAAATATTAAATTGTTTTTTTTCAAATATTACATTCGTTTTCCAAATATTAAATAAATATTTTTTAAATATTAAAACATTTTTTTTCTAATATTAAAACATATTAAATCAATATTTTTCTAATATTAAACAAATATTTAAAAAAATATTTTCAAATATAAAAAAAAAATAATCTGATATTAGTAACATATTTTTTAAATATTAAAATAATATGTTTAAAATATTTAAAACAATATTACAAATATATTTGTAAAATATTTTTAAAATATTAAAAAATATATATAAAAATATTTAAAAAATATTTAAAAAATATTTAATAAATATTAAAAAAAATATTTAATAAATATTTAAAAAATATTTAAAAAATATTTAAAAAATATTTAAAAAATATTTAAAAAATATTTAAAAAATATTTTAACAATATTTAAAAAATACATGTCTTCGTGTAACCCACCTGCATGGTTCAGCCTCTGCTTTTCTGTTCTGCCCAGGACTTGAACCTGGGTCGTCCGGCATGAGAGACCAACATACGTTACACTCACCCCATTAAACCTCCCTCTCATCCGGGTCACGGCACCGCTGCAACCCGCCCGGCTCAACCCCCGACTTATTTTGTCCAACGAGCGTGCTAGCTACAGAGCTAAAAGCCCAGGCCTACGTGGAGTTGAGTCCTGAGAAAGCAAGGAACAGTGGTGCCGTGACCCGGATGAGAATGAGGTTAATTAAGGGGGCGAGTGTAACGAGGTCATGAGTGCATTGGCAAACGTCACTCCCTGAAAACCTCAAAAGCAGTGCTTTTAGCTCGGTAGATTGCACGCCTGTCTCTCATACGGACGACAGAGGGTGGAGTCGGGCAGAAGAGGAAACAACGAGGCGTAGGTTTCATCGGGCCATGTTGGAATGTTCTAGAATGAGTGTTTCCTCAGTCACCAACACACTATTTCGATGACATGTGAGTCATTTTCCCTGCATGGAAGTGAGACGTACAAAACATTCTTGTTGACGTTCAGGATGTTGACGTGTGAGGCAACCGGCAGAAAAAGATGAACGGGTCGTTTCATCAGAACCAGACACTTTTTTGTTACGTGTGGAATTAGGTCTGAAAGAGGAAGGTTGGCGGGTGAAGCTTATCTGCTGACGCCACCTGCGCCACGCCGCCATCTTTGAGAGGGCGAGCGGCCCCCCCTGCTGTCACATGTCAGGGCGTCCTGCCTCAGGCTGCTGATGCTCCACACTGGACGTTTCATGCAGTCTGATCGGCATCCACTGACATGTATCATTGGAACAATATGTTTATTCTTCTTGTTGTTATGTAAGGCGTCTTTGCAGCGTGTTTACACCTGTGTGATATCATGTGCGATACAAGCGGTCTTTGCAGCGTGTTTACACCTGTGTGATATCATGTGCGATACAAGCGGTCTTTGCAGCATGTTTACACCTGTGTGATATCATGTGCGATACAAGCAGTCTTAGCAGCGTGTTTATTTGTAAGTGATATCACGTGCGATACAAGCGGTCTTTGCAGCGTGTTTACACGTGTGTGATATCATGTGCGATACAAGCGGCCTTTGCAGCATGTTTACACGTGTGTGATATCATGTGCGATACAAGTGGTCTTTGCAGCGTGTTTACACGTGTGTGATATCATGTGCGATACAAGCGGTCACTGCAGCGTGTTTACATGTGTGTGATATCATGTGGAATACAAGCGGTCCTTGCAGTGTGTTTACTTGTGCGTGACATCAGGTGCGATACAAACAGTCTTAGCAGCGTGTTTACACCTGTGTGATATCATGTGCGATACAAGCAGTCCTTGCAGCGTGTTTATTTGTGTGTGATATCATGTGCCATACAAGCAGTCCTTGCAGCGTGTTTACTTGTGTGTGATATCATGTGCGATACAAGCAGTCCTTGCAGCGTATTTTCTTATGTGTGATATCATGTGCAATACAAGCAGTCCTGCAGCGTATTTACTTATGTGTGATATCATGCGCGATACAAGCAGTCCTGCAGCATGTTTAGTTTTGTGTGATATCATGCGCGATACAAGCAGTCTTAGCAGCGTGTTTATTTGTGAGTGATATTACGTGCTATACAAGCAGTCCTGCAGCGTTTTTACTTGTGTTTGATATCCTATGCGATACAAGCAGTCCTGCAGCGTGTTTACTTGTGTGTGATATAATGTGCGATACAAGCAGTCCTGCAGCATATTTACTTATGTGTGATATCATGTGCAATACAAGCAGTCCTGCAGCGTATTTACTTATGTGTGATATCATGCACGATACAAGCAGTCCTGCAGCGTGTTTAGTTTTGTGTGATATCATGTGCGATACAAGCGGTCCTGCAGCGTGTTTTCTTTGAGCGTGACATCATATGTGATACAAGCAGTCCTGCAGTGTTTTTAGTTTTGTGTGATGTCATGTGCGATACAAGCGGTCCTGCAGCGTGTTTACATGTGTGTGATATATTGTGCAATACAAGCAGTCCTGCAGCATATTTACATATGTGTGATATCATGTGCAATACAAGCAGTCCTGCAGCGTGTTTACTTGTAAGTTATTTCACTTGCGATATATATATATATATATATATATATATATATATATATATATATATATATATATATATATATATATATATATATATATATATACTTGCAGTGATGTGTATACTGTACATATTACATATTGTTATGAAGGTGTCTGTTACTACATGATATATATACTTGCAGTGTGTATATAAAACGTTTTGAAGTTATTTCAGAGACTTTGAAGACTACAACGGTGACTTCCATTAGCCGCATGTTGCAACCATTTTTAAAAAAATCATTTTTAAAACCTTAAAAAAAACAAATGTGTTCTTGTCTTTCATAATGATTGTGAACGATAGGCAAAATTCGAAAAAATAAAAAATAACAAACATTTTAAAAAAGTGCAGTTTCCCTTTAAATTAATCAAATAAAACAGGCAAAATTCGAAAAAATAAAAAATAACCAAAATTTTAAAAAGTGCAGTTTCCCTTTAAATTAATGAAATAAAACGGGCAAAATTCGAAAAAATAAAAAATAACAAACATTTAAAAAAGTGCAGTTTCCCTTTAAATTAATGAAATAAAACAGGCGAAATTCGAAAATAATAAAAAATAACAAAAATTTAAAAAAGTGCAGTTTCCCTTTAAATTAATGAAATAAAACAAACAAAAAAACATGAATAAAATTTTATCAAATCAAACTTGAATCAATGCTATTGAAAGAAAATCCTCAAACACTGCAATTTTTTCCCACAACTTTCTGAAAAGGCTCAAAAACAATAAAAAAAAAAGACCCTGCAAAATCCTGGAAAAGCTAAAACAATTGTTCAAAAAATTACAAAAAATTAAAAATAGAAATCTATACTACGTAATCCTACTCAGTGTTCTAGTGGTTAGAGTGTCCGCCCTGCGATGGGTAGGTTGTGAGTTCAAACCCCGGCCGAGTCATACCAAAGACTATAAAAACCGGAACCATTACCTCCCTGCTTGGCACTCAAGCATCAAGGGTTGGAATTGGGGGTTAAATCACCAAAAAATATTCCTGGATGCGGCCACCTCTGCTGCTCACTGCTCCCCTCACCTCCCAGGGGGTAAACAAAGGTGATGGGTCAAATTCAGAGAATAGTTTTGCCACACCTAGTGTGTGTGTGACAATCAGTTCTACTTTAACTTTAACTTTAACTTAAAACTTGCCTGATATTAAGAAACCTTTTTGAGCTTGATTAATAACCATAAGGAAAATAGGATTTAGATCTCCGTCCTTCATTCTGGATATCCTCATTAATGTGATACATTTTAGAAACATCCCAGCAGCAGTAGTATCCCTTCAGGAGTAGCAAACATAAACTACTTTTTTTTTACTCCAAACTAGTGAATATTGACTTTGTGTCCTGGCGGCTACGTCTTTTTTGTACTGCACTGGCACACCTTTTAGATGAGGACACACCTTCTGCTACCTGCTGCCATTTGGTGCAGAGGTGAACTTGTTCAACTCCAAAACTAGTTGGCGTACTGCAGCGACGTGTTCACAGTCTTCATGTGTGATATACCACACCCGGTGGTGTCGGTCGCACCCTTCGGTGGCACTGGAACTACTTTTGATGTGGCTTCTAACCCCAACATCACCTCCGGAACCGCATACTTCCAATTATCAAGTCAAACCAAAAATGATTTAGTGAGTGCAAAAGTAGCTTTTGTTAGCCACATTTGAGCAATAAGCTTCAAATATTTCACTATTACATGACATGAGACAATTGTCATCTTTGTATGGAGAAAAAAATTATATAACTTGCAAGAAATCGGATGGTTAGGGTGATGAGGTGAATGGGGCAGGTAAGTATTGTTTTTAGGTATGTTAAGCAAGTTAAGCGCTTTAATAATTGAGTTTAAATTGGATTTAATCCACCAAAAACGATATGTTGTTATTTTGGCTGATTTGCACGGATGACAATGCTCATTTTGAGGAGTGCACAAAAAAAATCGATTCACCTCAGAATCGTGATTCTTATTCCCCCCGATTCTAAATCGATTCCTAATTTTCTAAACATATATATATATAAATCCATTTTCAGATTAATCGTGATTTTCAATTGGAACAATTTTTATTCTATATAGTAAAGTAAAATACAAATATTTATAATAATAATTTATAAATAATATTTTTTTTTCTTCTTTTTTTTTAATGAGAATAATTTTTAAAAAATACGGGGGTTGTCAAAAACAAAATCGATTTTCAGATTAATCTTGATTCTTAATTGTAACAATTCTTAATCGATTAAATTAAAAAAAAGAAGTACAATCTATAAATACAATTTAAAAAAAAATAGAAACAATTATTTATTTACTTTTTTTTAATGAGGATTCATTTTTAAAATAAATATGATTTTATACCATCTCTTCTGGGGTGTCAAAAACTAAATCAATTTTCAGATTAATCGTGATTCTTAATTGGAACGATTTTTAATCGGTTTAAAAAAAAATATATAAAATTGAAAACCTTTTTTTTTCGTAATTTTTTTAATTAGAATTTTAAAAAATACGTTCTTATACCATTTCTTCAAGTGGTGTATAGATTGAATATCAGATTAATCGTGATTCGTAATTGTAACAATTCCTAATCGCTAAAAAAATAAAAAATAAAATAATATTTGGAAAAACTTTTTTTCTTTTCTTTTTTTTAATGAGAATTTATTTAAAAAAATAAGTTTTAAGATTAATCGTGATTCTCAATTGGAACGATTTTTATTCTATATAATAAAATTAAATAAAAATATTTTTTAGAAAAAAAAAATGTTCTTCTTTTTTGAATGAGAATACATTTTTAAAAATACGGGGGTTGTCAAAAACAAAATCGATTTTCAGATTAATCTTGATTCTTAAATGTAACGATTCTTAATCGATTAAATGAAAAGAAAGAAATACTTTTTTTTTTTTAAATAGAAACAATTATTTATTTACTTTTTTTTAATGAGGATTCATTTTTAAAATAAATATGTTTTAATACCATCTCTTTTGGGGTGTCGAAAACTAAATCAATTTTCAGATTAATCGTGATTCTTAATTGGAACGATTTTTAATCGGTTTAAAAAAAAAATACAAAATTGAAAACCTTTTTTTTTCATAATTTTTTTAATTAGAATTTAAAAAAATACGTTCTTAGACCATTTCTTCAAGTGGTGTATAAATTGAATATCAGATTAATCGTGATTCTTAATTTTAACAATTCCTAATCGCTAAAAAAAAAATAATAATAATAATATTTGGAAAAAGTTTTTTTCTTTTCTTTTTTTTAATGAGAATTTATTTTAAAAAATAAGTTTTTAGACCATATCTTCTAGGAGTGTCAAAACAAAAAATAAAAATCGAAATTCAGATTAATTTTGATTCTTATTTGTAACGATTCTTAATCGATTAAAAGAAAAAAAGCATTAAGAAAAACTTAAAACTTTTTTTTTTTTTTCATGAGAATTCATTTTAAAAAATAGGTTTTATGCCATCTCTTCTAGTGGTGTCAAAAGCAAAATCGATTTTCAGATCAATCGTGACGATTCTTAATTGATTTAAAAAATAAATAAAAATACAATTTAGAACATTTTCTTTTTCTTTTTTTTTAATGAGAATTCATTTTAAAAATACATTTTCAGACCATCTCTTCTAGGGGTGTCAAAAACAAAATCGATTTTCAGATTAATCGTGACGATTTTTAATCGATTTAGTAAGTAAGAATTAGTTTAGTTACGTTTTGAGTGTGAATGTTGTCTGTCTGTCTGTGTTGGCCCTGCGATGAGGTGGCGACTTGTCCAGGGTGTACCCCGCCTTCCGCCCTAATGCAGCTGAGATAGGCTCCAGCACCCCCCGCGACCCCAAAAAGGGACAAGCGGTAGGAAATGGATGGACGGATGGACGTTGTAAAACTTGAAAATGTTGCTTGGAGTGATGAATTAGGAATCCATGCGAGTAGAAACGCTATGAACGATGAGAAGATTGAAGGACAAAGCAACACCATCGATATGGCGCCGTAGCACAAACAATAACACACCTTTTTGTGTCTTTGCTTGTTAAAAAAAAACAATAAAGGAACTATTTGCTTTACGGCCGTCTTTAAAGAAAAATCCGGTGACGATCCGTCACTTCATTTCTGTTTGTGCTTCCTTGTTTTGTGTTTATGTCCTATCAGTGCTCTTATTTTGGCTATATTCCCTGCTTGTCCCGCTGAGCTTTGTTTTCCCCTCACCTGCTGCTGATTCGGGCAGCCTTGCCACACCTGGCGGTAACAATCACCAGGCGGCTATTTATGCTCGCCTCGCGGCTTTAAGTTTAGAACCTTGCACGCACGACTGCTTCCCTCTCTGTTTTGAGTGAACTAAAAAGCCTCTTACCTGATCCTCACGCTCCTGGTTCCTGCATCTTGGGGTCAGTACAACTTCAGCCACGTGAGTTTACTGACAAATCCATAACTGTTTTATGAACCGCAGGTTTCGAAACGGTTGCTTAGGAGTTGACTACGGACAAAATGGAATTACTTTTGATTGAATATTCGAATTGTTTGACAACCCTACTTTTTATAAGACGCCAACAGTAAATTAATCGGCGTTTAAACATCATTTTCATCAGGTTCCAAATCAAATGAGACCTCACATTTGGACTCATTTACTTCAGATCTCCCAAAGCTGGATAATGACTGCAGTGCAAATAGAAATAAGTAAGTGTACATTTGCCTGATCACCAAGACACACTGACACATTTCAAAGGTTATTACTAATTCAATGCAGAGGATTTCATCATATCTCCTACTGTTAAAATGGAAGCCGTCTGCACTAAAAGGAGCATTTTGCTGGTGGGGGACTTGCCACTGCCAAGTGTTACAAACACATCGCAGAAGCCATAACTCATAAACACATCGAGTCCCGTTTCAGCGCTGGGGGTCCAGGTCCAGCTGTGCTCCGTGTTTAACGCTCTCGGATCTTTCATCTGGATGAGGAGGCCTCACGCTGAGAGGTGTCGTAGCTCTCACTTTGAGGGAATCCGAGAGGTTCGGATGGACGTCTTTCCTCGGTCGCGGCGTAGTTGCAAAGGGCAAGTCCGACTAGTCCCACTCGGCAGGGGTTCCCGTTAACCCGGTTTGACGACAAAGCGGATTCGGAGCTTCTGCGAGACGTTCGGTTCGCCAGAAACGGAACAGATGTTCAAATCTGGGCTTCAACTTCCGGATGTCTTTGATTCAAATGTTATTTTTCTAAAGTTGTGTCTTTGAAATTGTCATTGATTTAGCCAATATCAGCAAAAAGCCTGATTACTTTTACAAAGCTGGCCGTTCACATCTAAGTGGTTATGTTTTCATCCTATTTCCAACTATCCTACATCACACATTGTTTTCATTTCTCCTAGCAACGTGTCTTAAAAGGAGCATGAAGAACTAGAGCTTATTTAATCCTACCTAGGGATGGCAATCGTTTGATTTTTCTGATTTCCATTTTGCTTAACCGTTCAAATCTTTATCGATTCTTATTTGGAAAGAAAGATGACAAAAATAAGGATTAGCATCAATTTTGTTTAGTTTAGAGCTAAAAATGACCTTACAAAGCCCACGGTGAGGTCTTAAATAGACTTAAACTGCACCCAATTCAAAGTCAAGTGTACCAACTTGTCGGATTACCTACTCAGACTTCTTCTGTCCAGGTGAGATGCATGATTAATGTCCTAGAATAAACTTTCAAGGAGTAGGGAAGCGAGGAAACAGCAGACCACTCAATGATATAAACATAGGGACACAGGAAGTGATCACGTCGCCACTAAAAATGGTTTGATAATATTGTTTTAAGGGTCTTATTTGGGAAAAAAGATGACAAAAATAAGGATTAGCATCAATTTTGTTTAGTTTAGAGCTAAAATGACCTTACAAAGCCCAACGGTGAGGTCTTAAATAGACTTAAACTGCACCCAATTTCCGAGCCCTAAATGGCTGTCATAATGTACCTACTTGTCGGATTACCTACTCAGACTTCTTCTGTCCAGGTGAGATGCATGATTTATGATCGAGAATAAACTTTCAATGAGTAGGGAAGCGAGGAAACAGCAGACCACTCGATGATGTAAACATAGGGACACAGGAAGTGATCACGTCGCCACTATTAATAGTTTGATAGGATTTTTCTGGTTTCGATTCTGCTTAACTGTTTGGTTCTGTGTCGATTGTTATTTGGAAAAAAAGATAACAAAAGTAAGGATCAGTATCAATTTGTTTAGTTTAGAGCTAACATGACCTTACAAAGCCCACGGTGAGGTCTTATAGGGCAATTGCACCCAATTTCCGAGCCCTAAATGGCTGTCAAAGGGTACCAACTTGTCGGATTACCTACTCAGACTTCTTCTGTCCAGGTGAGATGCATAATTTATGATTGAGAATAAACTTTCAAAGAGTAGGGAAGCGAGGAAACAGCAGACCACTCAATGATATAAACATATAACAAGAAGTGATCACGTCGCCACTAAAAATAGTTTGATAATATTGTTCTAAGGGTCTTATTTGGAAAAAAAAGATGACAAAAATAAAGATTAGCATTAATTTTGTTTAGTTTAGAGCTAAAATGACCTTACAAAGCCCACGGTGAGGTCTTAAATAGACTTAAACTGCACCCAATTTCCGAGCCCTAAATGGCTGTCAGAGTGTACCAACTTGTCGGATTACCTACTACTTCTTCTGTCCAGGTGAGATGCATGATTTATGATCGAGAATAAACTTTCAAGGAGCAGGGAAACGAGGAAGCAGCAGACCACTCAATAATGTAAACATAGGGACACAGGAAGTGATCACGTCGCCAATATAAATAGTTTGATAGGATTTTTCTGGTTTCGATTCTGCTTAACTGTTTGGTTCCTTACAAAGCCCACAGTGAGGTCTTATAGGGCAATTGCACCCAATTTCCGAGCCCTAAATGGCTGTCAAAGGGTACCAACTTGTCGGATTACCTACTCAGACTTCTCCTGTCCAGGTGAGATGCATGATTTATGATCGAGAATAAACTTTCAAGGAGTAGGGAAGCGAGGAAACAGAAAATTGAGAAAAGTCGGTAAAATGTTCAAAAATCACACAAGTGCCACAAGTCTTAAGTCTTGTGGCACTCCATGAGGGACTTCAACCTGGGTAGGTATTTTGAAAATGTTTGGGACTTTTGCTGACTTTTCCAACTTTGGGACGTGGGACTCGGCTGGGTGTGTTATGGACATTTTGGGCACCCCGGGACTTGTGGGACTCGAACCTGTGTAGGTATTTTGAACATTTTTGGGGACCTTTGCCGACTTTTCTCACTTTTCTTCCCCACTTCCCGTAGGACTTTGCTGGGTGCGTTTTGGACATTTTTTGCATCCTGGGACTCAATATAGGTCATCAAATCTGAGCAACAAGCTGTAATATCTTACTGAGATAATTTAGGAGCAAAACACTTAAAACAAGTAAAACACTCTAACATAAAATCTGCTTAGTGAGAAGAATGATCTTATCAGACAGAAAATAAGCAAATATCACCCTTATTTGAGATATTTAATCTTACTTAGATTTCAGTTTTTGCAGTGTAGGGGACCTGTTTTTTTTGTCCCCATACCGTCAGAGGTCCCCTAAAGGTGACTGTGTAAACAGAGCGATGTCCCCATTAAGTAAGCACACTGCAAAAAGTGAAATCTAAGTAAGATTAAATATCTCAAATAAGGGTGATATTTGCTTATTTTCTGTCCGATAAGATAATCCTTCTTCGGGGAGGGGGGATAAAAGTTGGAACAGTCGGCAAAAGTCCCAAAAATGTTCAAAATACATACCCAGGTTCGAGTCCCGGGTGTGATTTTTGAACATTTTACCGACTTTTCTCACTTTTCTCCCCGTCTTCCCGTGGGACTTTGCTCGGCGCGTTTTGGACATTTTGGGACTCGAACTTGGGTAGGTATTTTGAACATTTTTGGGACTTTTGCCAACTTTTCCAACTTTTATCCCCCCCCGGCCAAAGTGGTCAAAAGTCCCAATTTTGTCCAAAATACCTCCCCGGGTTCCAGTCCCACGAGTCCCGCCGCCGGCCGCACAAGTCCCGAGATGCAAAAAATGTCTAAAACTCACCCAGCAAAGTCCCACGGGAAGTGGGGGAGAAAAGTCGTCGAAAGTCCACAAAAATGTTCAAAACACCTACCCAGGTTCGAGTCCTCACAAGTCCCGGGATGCCCAAAATGTTCATAACACACCCAGCCGAGTCCCACGGGGAGGGGGGATAAAAGTTGGAAAAGTCGGAAAAAGTCCCAAAAATGTTCAAAATACATACCCAGGTTCGAGTCCCGGGCGTGATTTTTGAAAATTTTACCGACTTTTCTCACTTTTCTCCCCGCCTTCCCGTGGGACTTTGCTCGGTGCGTTTTTGACATTTTGGGACTCGAACCTGGGTAGGTATTTTGAAAATTTTTGGGACTATTGCCGACTTTTCCAACTTTTATCCCCCCGCCCCGGCCAAAGTGGTCAAAAGTCCCAATTTTGTCCAAAATACCTCCCCGGGTTCCAGTACCACGAGTCCCGCTGCCGGCTGCACAAGTCCCGGGATGCAAAAAATGTCCAAAACTCACCCAGCAAATTCCCATGGGAAGTGGGGGAGAAAAGTCGTCAAAAGTCCACAAAAATGTTCAAAACACCTACCCAGGTCCGAGTCCTCACAAGTCCCGGGATGCCCAAAATGTCCATAACACACCCAGCTGAGCCCCACGGGGAGAGGGGGGGGATAAAAGTTGGAAAAGTCGGCAAAAGTCCCAAAAATGTTCAAAATACATACCCAGGTTCGAGTCCCGGGTGTGATTTTTGAACATTTTATCGACTTTTCTCACTTTTCTCCCCGCCTTCCCGTGGGACGTTGCTGGGCGCGTTTTGGACATTTTGGGCATCCCGGCCGGCGTCAGGACTTGTGGGACTCGAACCTGGGTAGGTATTTTGAACATTTTTGGGACTTTTGCCGACTTTTCCAACTTGTATCCCGCCTTCCCGTGGGACTCGGCTGGGTGTGTTATGGACATTTTGGGACTTGTGAGGACTCGAACCTGGGTAGGTATTTTGAACATTTTTGTGGACTTTTGACGACTTTTCTCCCCCACTTCCCGTTGGACTTTGCTGGGTGAGTTTTAGACATTTTTTGCATCTCGGGACTTGTGCAGCCGGCGGCAGGACTCGTGGGACTGGAACCCGGGGAGGTATTTTGGACAAAATTGGGACTTTTAACCACTTTGGCCGGGGGGGATACAAGTTGGAAAAAGTCGGCAAAAGTCCCAATAATGTTAAAAAAAACCTACCCAGGTTTGAGTCCCAAAATGTCCAAAACGTGCCCAGCAAAGTCCCTCGGGAAGGCGGGGAGAAAAGTGAGAAAAGTCGATAAAATGTTCAAAAATTACACCCGGGACTCGAACCTGGGTAGGTATTTTGAAAATTTTGGGGACTTTTGCCGACTTTTCCAACTTGTATCCCCCCTCCCAGTGGGACTCGGCTGGGTGTGTTATGGACATTTTGGGACTTGTGAGGACTCAAACCTGGGTAGGTATTTTGAACATTTTGGGGACTTTTGCCGACTTTTCCAACTTTTATCCCAATTTTGTCCAAAATACCTCCCCGGGTTCCAGTCCCACGAGTCCCGCTGCCGGCTGCACAAGTCTCGGGATGCAAAAAATGTCCAAAACTCACCCAGCAATGTCCCACGGGAAGTGGGGGAGGAAAGTCGTCAAAAGTCCACAAAAATGTTCAAAATACCTACCCAGGTTCGAGTCCCGGGTGTGATTTTTGAACATTTTACCGACTTTTCTCACTTTTCTCCCCGCTTTCCCGTGGGACTTTGCTGGGCGCGTTTTGGACATTTTGGGCATCCCGGCCGGCGTCGGGACTTGTGGGACTCGAACCTGGGTAGGTATTTTGAACATTTTTGGGACTTTTGCCGACTATTTTTCAACATATTGAGCAAAAAGGTCTCTTTTTTTTTTCTACCAAGAAAAGTGCACTTGTTATTAGTGAGAATATACTTATTTTAAGGTATTTTTGGGTTCATTGAGGTTAGCTAATTTGACTTGTTTTGGAAAGTCTTGACAAGCCACATTTTCTTGTTCTATTGGCAGATAATTTTGCTTATTTTAAATAAAATACCTCTAGTTTTTGTTGGTTTTTTTTCTTGTTTTTGAACACTGACATGTTGCAGTGCATTGCCAGAATACACACACACACGCACAACATGACAAATGCAGATATTTCTCCGAATCAAAGGAGTTTGTCTTGATAGTGAAAATGAGGCCAAGAAATCCTGCCAGGGGAAAGTTGGTCTCAGCAGGATGAGTCAATGTCGGAGTCAAAATCCAAGACAGGCGAGCTCGTGATTCATTTGTCACTTTTTGTTCATGTCGCTCCCAGATAAAAAAAAAAATATATATATATATATATATATATATATATATATATATATATATATATATATATATATATATATATATTAATAAATAATGTCATTCCTGCATCTGAGGGAGCTTTATTGCCTTCGCATGATAAGTTTGTGTAAATTGAGTCTTTTAATGTCTGAGGAAGTGATTCAGTAGAAATAAATGGACTTGTCATGTTGACAGAAGGCACTGACTATTAAATGTTTACTAAAATGTTTCGGTATTCTACTAGATGTATTCAAAAGTAGGGTTGTCCTGACACCGATGTACCGGTACCAAAATGTATTTTGTTACTTTTCTATATAAAGGGGACCACAAAAAAATAGCATTTTTGGCTTTATTTGAACAAAAAATGTTAGGGTACATTAAACGTATTTTTATTATTGTAATTTAGTCCTTAAATAAAATAGTGAACATACTGGACAACTTGTCTTTTAGTAGTAAGTAAACAAAAAAAGGCTCCTAATTAGTCTGCTTGACCTAACCCTAACCCTGACCTTAACCCTAACAAAAAATCTTGGGGTAAATTAAACATATGTTTATTATTGTAATTTAGTCCTTAAATAAAATAGTGAATATACTAGACAACTTGTCTTTTAGTAGTAAGTAAACAAACAAAAGGCTCCTAATTAGTCTGCTTGACCTAACCCTAAGCCTAACCCTAACCCTAACCCTAAAAAAAAATCTTAGGGTCAATTAAACATATGTTTAATATTATAATTTAGTCCTTAAATAAAATAGTGAACATACTAGACAGTTTGTCTTATAGTAGTAAGTAAACAAACAAATGGCTCCTAATGAGTCTGCTTGACCTAACCCTAACCCTAACCCTAACTCTAACAAAAAGTCTTAGGGTAAATTAAACATATGTTTATTATTGTAATTTAGTCCTTAAATAAAATAGTGAACATACTCGACAACTTGTCTTTTAGTAGTTAGTAATCAAACAAAAGGCTCCTAATTAGTCTGCTTGACCTAACCCTAACCCTAACCCTAACCTCAAACCTAACCCTAACCCTAACCCTAACCCTGACAAAAAATCTTAGGGGAAATTAAACATATGTTTATTATTGTAATTTAGTCCTTAAATGAAATAGTGAACATACTAGACAACTTGTCTTTTAGTAGTAAGTAAACAAACAAAAGGCTCCTAAATAGTCTGCTTGACTTAACCCTAACTCTAACCCTAACCCTAACAAAAAATCTTAGGGTAAATTAAACATATGTTTATTATTGTAATTTAGTCCTTAAATAAAATAGTGAACATACTAGACAACGTGTCTTTTGGTAGTAAGTAAACAAACAAAAGGCTCCTTAATAGTCTGCTTGACCTAACCCTAACCCTAACAAAAAATCTTAGGGTAAATTAAACATATGTTTATTATTGTAATTTAGTCCTTAAATAAAATAGTGAACATACTAGACAACTTGTCTTTTAGTAGTAAGTAAACAAACAAAAGGCTACTAATTAGTCTGCTTGACTTAACCCTTAATCTAACCCTAACCCTAACAAAAAAATCTTAGGGTAAATTAAACATATGTTTATTATTGTAATTTAGTCCTTAAATAAAATAGTGAACATACTAGACAACTTGTCTTTTAGTAGTAAGTAAACAAACAAAAGGCTCCTAATTAGTCTGCTTGACCTAACCCTAACCCTAACCCTAACCCTAACCCTAACAAAAAAATCATAGGGTAAATTAAACATATGTTTATTATTGTAATTTAGTCCTTAAATAAAATAGTGAACATATTAGACAATTTGTCTTTTAGTAGTAAGTAAACAAACAAAAGGCTCCTAATTAGTCTGCTTCACCTAACCCTAAGCCTAATCCTAACTTTAACCCTAACCCTAACAAATAATCTTAGGGTAAATTAAACATATGTTTGTTATTGTAATTTAGTCCTCAAATAAAATAGTGAACATACTAGACAACTTGTCTTTTAGGAGTAAGTAAACAAACAAAAGGCTCCTAATTAGTCTGCTTGACTTAACCCTAACTCTAACCCTAACCCTAACAAAAAATCTTAGGGTAAATTAAACATATGTTTATTATTGTAATTTAGTCCTTAAATAAAATAGTGAACATACTAGACAACGTGTCTTTTGGTAGTAAGTAAACAAACAAAAGGCTCCTTAATAGTCTGCTTGACCTAACCCTAACCCTAACAAAAAATCTTAGGGTAAATTAAACATATGTTTATTATTGTAATTTAGTCCTCAAATAAAATAGTGAACATACTAGACAACTTGTCTTTTAGGAGTAAGTAAACAAACAAAAGGCTCCTAATTAGTCTGCTTGACTTAACCCTAACTCTAACCCTAACAAAAAATCTTAGGGTAAATTAAACATATGTTTATTATTGTAATTTAGTCCTTAAATAAAATAGTGAACATAATAGACAACTTGTCTTGTGGTAGTAAGTAAACAAACAAAAGGCTCCTTAATAGTCTGCTAACCCTAACCCTAACCCTAACCCTAACCCTAACCCTAACCCTAACCCTAACCCTAACAAAAAATCTTAGGGTAAATTAAACATATGTTTATTATTGTAATTTAGTCCTTAAATAAAATAGTGAACATACTAGACAATTTGTCTTTTAGTAGTAAGTAAACAAACAAAAGGCTCCTAATTAGTCTGCTTGACCTAACCCTAACCCTAACCCTAACCCTAACCCTAACCCTAACCCTAACCCTAACCCTAACCCTAACCCTAACCCTAACAAAAAATCTTAGGGTAAATTAAACATATGTTTATTATTGTAATTTAGTCCTTAAATAAAATAGTGAACATACTAGACAACTTGTCTTTTGATAGTAAGTAAACAAACAAAAGGCTCCTTAATAGTCTGCTTGACCTAACCCTAACCCTAACCCTAACCCTAACAAAAAATCTTAGGGTAAATTAAACATATGTTTATTATTGTAATTTAGTCCTTAAATAAAAGAGTGAACATACTAGACAATTTGTCTTTTAGTAGTAACTAAACAAACAAAAGGCTCCTAATTAGTCTGCTTGACCTAACCCTAACCTCAAACCTAACCTCAAACCTAACCTCAAACCTAACCCTAACCCTAACCCTAACCCTAACAAACACTCTTAGGGTAAAGTAAACATAAGTTCATTATTGTAATTTAGTCCTTAAATAAAATAGTGAACATACTAGACAACTTGTCTTTTAGTAGTAAGTAAACAAACAAAGACTCCTAATTAGTCTGCTGACATATGCAGTATTATATTGTGTCATTTATACACCTATTATTTTGTACACATTATTAAGGACAAACTGTAAAAAATGATTATTAATCTACTTGTTCATTTACTGTTAATATCTGCTTATTTTCTGTTTCAACACGTTCTATCTACGCTTCTGTTAAAATGTAATAATCACTTATTCTTCTCTTCTTTGATACTTTACATTAGTTTTGGATGATACCACACATTTAGGTATGGATCCGATACCAAGTAGTTACAGGATCATACATTGGTCATATTCAAAGTCCTCATGTGTCCAGGGACGTATTTCCTGAGTTTATAAACATAATATGAATACAAAATTTAAAAAAAATATCCATGTAATTATAGTAGTATCGACTAGATACGCTATTGTACTTGGTATCATTACAGTGGATTTTAGGTGTAGATCCACCCATGGCGTTTGTTTACATTCAGGAGCGCTAGATTTTGTATCCTCCTACGGTGTGTAGTGAAGCATGTTTAGCTATTCCTCGTCCTGCAGTGATAATGATACTTGTAAGAAACTCACTTTATTCGTCGCCATGGAGGCCAGGATTAGTGATTTAGAAGAAGCTAAAACACTGTGGATGGATGTTAGCTGCTAGCTAGCTAGCCATGTCTTAAAGCAGCTCTTCCTGAGGGTGTTCCAGTGTTATAACTTCACCTTTATCTTTACTTTCTACACCAAAATGCGTCCGTTCTCCCTTTTTCTGTCTACACACCGTGTCTGCTTGTAAGTACTCTGTGTGCGTGCGCTGCCGAACACGCTCCTCTGCTCGTAAAACCAGCAATGTCACCACGTGCCAGTACTTTTCATAGTACCGTTTTTGATTCATTAGTACCGCGATACAATACTAGTACCGGTATATAGTACAACCCTTTTCAAAATAAAACAAATAACAACAGGGGGTCATGCAGTTTTACTTTTGTATTTATTTTCTTATATTCCCCTGCAGTTTATATCACTTGTAAATGTTTGCAATGCAGTGATGTCAAGCCATGATTTCCCATAATTCAGATTAATCACACTTCTGCATTGTGATCAATCATAGTGAATTACCGCGCTTAATAATAACAAATCATTTTAATTTGTTTTATTCTGAAAGTTTCTCATCAAAATACACCCAGGTGGTACTTTTAAGTCGCCCTTCTGATATTTTAGCCTTCATAATGCACCACACATTTTCAATGGGAGACAGGTCTGGACTACAGGCAGGCCAGTATAGTACCCGCACTCTTTTACTACGAAGCCACGTTGATGTAACAAGTGGCTTGGCATTTTCTTGCTGAAATAAGCAGGGGCGTCCATGATAACAACATATGTTGCTCCAAAACCTGTATGTACCTTTCAGCATTAATGGCGCCTTCACAGATGTGTAAGTTACCCATGTCTTGGACACTAACACACCCCCATACCATCACACATGCTGGCTTTCCAACTTTGCGCCTAGAACAATCCGGATGGTTCTTTTCCTCTTTGGTCCGGAGCACACGACGTCCACAGTTTCCAAAAACAATTAGAAATGTGGACTCGTCAGACCGCAGAACACTTTCCCACTTCGCATCAGTCCATCTTAGATGAGCTCGGGCCCAGCGAAGCCGGCGGCGTTTCCGGGTGTTGTTGATAAATGGCTTTGGTGTCGCATAGTAGAGTTTTAACTTGCACTTACAGATGTAGCGGCCAACTGTAGTTACTGATGCCGGTTCTCTGAAGTGTCCCTGAGACCACGTGGTGATATCCTTTACACACCGATGTCTCTTTTTGATGCGGTACCGTCTGAGGGATGGAAGGTCCATAATATCATGGCTTACGTGCATGGATTTCTCCAGGTTCTCGGAACCTTTTGATGATATTACGGAGCGTAGATGGTGAAATCCCTAAATTCCTTGCAATAGCTGGTTGATAAATATTCTTCTTAAACAATTTGCTCAAGCGTTTGTCGACAAAGTGGTGACCCTCGTCCTTGTTTGTGAACGACTGAGCATTTCATGGAATCTACTTTTATACCCAATGATGGCACCCACCTGTTCCCAATTAGCCTGTTCACCTGTGGGATGTTCCAAATAAGTGTTTGATGAGCATTCCTCAACTTTCTCACTCTTTTTTGCCACTTGTGCCAGCTTTTTGAAACGTGTTGAAGGCATCAAATTCCAAATGAGCTAATATTTGCAAAAAATAACAACGTTTTCCCAGTTCGGACGTTAAATATCTCGTCTTTGCCGTCTATTCAATTGAATATAAGTTGAAAAGGATGTAGTCTGTTTTTATTTACCATTTACACAACGTGACAACTTTTGGGTTTGGTACATTACCCAATCCCCGCCCCGTTTTGCATCAGCCACACGCAGGATTCTCACAGGAACGAGGGCATAACTCGTACCTTCAGGACCAGGCAGGGAACACAATGCTGTGGGGCGGCCGCGCCGTCTCACCTTTTTAAGGGACGCAATCGTAAAGGACGTGCGTCTCCAGAGGTGGCCAGCAGATGGCAGCACACATCGGGTCTTCAGGTGGGGCGGGGTGAGGTAACCCCCCTAGGAATGAAGAGAAAGAGATATTTTCCGTGAGTTTGGTTTTTTTTCCCCGGTCGACTGATCTCCCTGAGCGGCGTGATGGTGCGAGCAGACGGGTGGGATGTGTTCTCTCGCCGCAGGTGTCAGACGGCTGCGAGATAAGATTATTTGTGGGGGTGAGCAGCTTTCTTTGTTCTGGGAGTAGCAATTGTGTGCATTTACATTCTGCTCAGAGAGCGTCTCATTAAGCGTCTGGGTTTGTGCGTTACACCAAGTGCTCGCTCGCCGGGCTCCATATGGTCCGACACGGGGCCAGCCAGGGAGTGGGGGAAAGCACAAGGAAGCAGAAAGTTCCTACGTCGTTACCTTCTCATAGAAAATTTACTTCTAAGTTACATTTTTATGTATATTTTATCAAACACATTTTTATTGATTACACACTCGTCGTGATGTATCGTAACACAATAAGCTGCAGTTTTGTTTCCTATATTTTGAACCCTCTTGCCTCTGGTGAGGGCGCTCACATTTATTCCCGCTCCCTGCTTGCTCTCTTTGTTTTGTCTTGTCTGAACTTTTTTGAAGCCTCTTTCTTTCAAACATCTAAACTAGAGATGCGTTAAAATGTAATATCGGAAATTATCGGTATCGTTTTTTTTATTATCTGTATCGTTTTTTTACGTTTTTTTTTATTATTATTAAATCAACATAAAAAACACAAGATACACACTTCTTTCTGTTATTAATATTCTGGTTCCTACATTATATATCAATACATATCAATACAGTCTGCAAGGGATACAGTCCGTAAGCACACATGATTGTGCTAATAGTACTAACCTTTAACAGTTAATTTTACTCATTTTCATTAATTACTAGTTTCTATGTAACTGTTTTTATATTGTTTTACTTTCTTTTTTATTCAAGAAAATGTTTTTAATTTAGTATCAAATTTCTCATCCAGGCAGTGTATGATGTGCTCCCAATCCCTTCAAACCTGCACACATGGGGCATAGCAGAGACACCAGCATGCCCTCTGTGCTCCAAGCGAGGAACCCTGGAACACATCCTCAGTTGCTGTACAAGGGCACTTGGAGATGGAAGGTACAGGTGGAGGCATGACCAAGTCCTTAAGACCATCGCTGAAGCCATTAGCACAGGACTGGCATTGGCAAAACAGTTCCACCCCTCCAAGAAAACCATCGCCTTTGTCAGAGCTGGGGACACGCCAACTCCTGCTAGTAGAACATCAGCAGGCATCCTGACGTCTGCAAAAGACTGGCAGTTGTTGGTGGACCTTGAAAACCAGCTGAAGTTCCCCAGCCACATCGCAGTCACCACCCTGCGACCAGACATTGTCCTTGTGTCTGAGTCCACCAAACAAGCTGTGCTGCTGGAGCTGACTGACCCGTGGGAAGATCGCCTGGAAGAAGCCTTCGAGAGGAAGCTCTCCAAGTATGCAGGACTGGTCAGCGACTGTCAACAGGCTGGTTGGAGAGCAAGGTGTTTCCCTGTGGAGGTTGGATGCAGAGGATTTGCAGCCCGTTCCTTGGTCAGAGCCTTCAGCAGTTTGGGTATCGATGGAGAGAGAAAGAGGAGAGCCATCCGCAGTACCACCGAAGCGGCGGAAAGGGCCTCGAGATGGTTGTGGCTCAAAAGAGGAGATCCTTGGAGTCATGGTAGCTAGCGAGCCGTCTGGACACAAGCCGGGGGATTTGATCACCCCCGGTTGGGTCGCTTGGAGGAGGGCGTATGACCAGTTGAGAGACCCGAAACGCCCTGTGAATCCAAGAGGTCACTGAGGATGTGTCCAGACTAAGCATCAGTAGATGTATGTACACCGTTATCTTATTTTATTATTTTTATTTTTTTTAAAAAGTACCTTATCTTCACCATACCTGGTTGTCCAAATTAGACATAATAATGTGTTAATTCCACGACTGTATATATCTGTTGATATTGGTATCGGTTGATATCGGTATCAGTAATTAAAGAGTTGGACAGTATCGCAATATCGGATATGGGCAAAAAGCCATTATCGGTAATCCCTAATCAGTACATATCAATACAGTCTGCAAGGGATACAGTCCGTAAGCACACATTATCGGTATCGTTTTTTTTATTATCTGTATCGTTTTTTTAAGTTTTTTTTAAAAAAAATTTATTATTATTAAATCAACATAAAAAACACAAGATACACACTTCTTTCTGTTATTAATATTCTGGTTCCTACATTATATATCAATATATATCAATACAGTCTGCAAGGGATACAGTCCGTAAGCACACATGATTGTGCTAATAGTACTAACCTTTAACAGTTAATTTTACAAATTTTCATTAATTACTAGTTTCTTTGTAACTGTTTTTATATTGTTTTACTTTCTTTTTTATTCAAGAAATTTTTTTTAATTTATTTATCTTATTTTATTAATTTTTTTAAAAGTACCTTATCCTCACCATACCTGGTTGTCCACATTAGGGATAATAATGTGTTAATTCCACGACTGCATATATCGGTTGATATCGGTATCGGTTGATATCGGTGTCGGTAATTAAAGAGTTGGACAATATCGGAATATCGGATATCGGCAAAAAGCCATTATCGGACATCCCTAGTCTTGTCTGAACTTTTTTGAAGCCTCTTTCTTTCAAACATCCAAACTAGAGATGCTTCAAAATGTAATATCGAAAATTACCGGTATCATTTTTTTTATTATCTGTATCGGTTTTTTAAGTTTTTTATTTTTTTTAAATTTTTTATTATTATTAAATCAACATAAAAAACACAAGATACACACTTATTTCTGTTATTAATATTCTGGTTCCTACATTATAAATCAATACATATCAATACAGTCTGCAAGGGATACAGTCCGTAAGCCATAAACCATAAAGGGTCTCAGTCATTAAAATGTAAAAAATAAGTCAAATTATTATTATTTTTTATATAACCATTACAGTAAATCTCTATATCAACTTCAGGTTGATATAAAGTAAAAAAAAAGAAAAAAGTTGTATGCCTTTTCTGTCAAAGACAACTTTGTTTTTTATAGTAAAACTGAAATATGCAGTATTTAGTAATTAGCAGTGTTGGGACTAACGCGTTACTGTAACACCGTTAGTTTCGGCGGTAACTAGTAATCTAACGCAGTGGTCCCCAACCACCGGGCCGCGCAAGAAATTAAAAAATAAAATATATATATATATATATATATATATATATATATATATATATATATATATATATTATATATATATATATATATATATATATATATATATATATTTTTTTTTTTTTTTTTTATTTTTTATTTTTTAATTAAATCAACATAAAAAACACAATATATACATTATATATCAATATAAATCAATACAGTCTGCAGGGATGCAGTCCATAAGCACACATTATTGTATTTCTTTATGAAAAAAAAAAAAAAAAAAAAAAAAAATCCCCCCCCCCAGCATTCGTGAGAGAGGGGCAGAGACAGAGAGAGTGAGAGAGTTGTTAACATGCATGCGTTGCCAGGCTCAGCTTTTTATCGATAGATTTATCGGATTTAATGTTTTATTATCTATAGCAGGGGTGTCAAAAGTGTGCACCGGAGGCCATTTGCGGCCCACAGCTAATGTTTTAAAAGGCCCACAGCACATTCTAAAAATACTATTAAAATAAACAAAAACATAACAAAATCGAAATAAAAAAGCTTAAAGGTGAATTGTAATTTAGAAAGAGTTGCAATGTTGACTAATAAAACAAAGCTGTTTTTTTTCTTCTTTCAAACTGTCATTGCTCAAAACATAATATTGAATCATAATCAATGTTATTATGAATTATACCACACACACTCTGTCAATTATCTTATATACTCTTTATTTCTAGACTTCTAGGGTGTTTGATTATCACATCACTCTAAATGTATTGACTATAAAGTTCACAAACAAAAAGAGGGATGCTAGTGGGCCAGGCCAATCTTTCCTTATCTCTAAACTAAAACTGAGGAAATGTGTAGGGTGTTCTGGGCTTAAGACATGTTTTTATTTCACAATTCCTTAAGAGAAAAAACGCCTGGTTAGGCTTTGGTATGTAAAGTTAAAGTTAAAGTACTTCTTTGGTTTACAGCTATGTTGTTATTATGCTGTTTGTTACTTATGTATGTTATGTTGCAGCTATTTAAAATAGTTTTGTCAATTTGTTCTGGCCTGAAATAAATTGGCCCTTTGAAACATATCTTTGTCTTTGTGTGTTGTATGTAGAGCACATTGCTTAGCAGAGTTGAGTGATGCAAATACATGTCAAGTTGATCAACACATTGTATTATTCTCCAGTGCAATAACAGTACTGAAATGAAGGCTAAAAGGGCATTAATGGGAACTTTAAAAAAAAAAAAGAAGAACAAAAAAATAACTAAATAGTTACTTTTCACTGTAACGCATTACTTTTTGGTGTAAGTAACTGAGTTAGTAACTGAGTTACTTTTGAAATAAAGTAACTAGTAACTGTAACTAGTTACTGGTTTTCAGTAACTAACCCAACACTGGTAATTAGAGCCCTAAAAGATCAATAATGCAGGACACCATTGATTTTAATTCTTTAATATTTTTGAGTAATCACAGTGAAATGTTAAATAAAATCCTACTAAATATATTTGGGATCCAAAAGGTCCCCCACTCATAAAGTGATACATTTTTAATAGTTGTTTTTTTTACTTTTAACACTTAAATTACGAGATCAACTTCAAATATATCTGTCCATTTTACGTTTGAACTATTATTTTGTTTGTATTATGCTCTTTTGTCAAATACAACTTTGATGTTTTTTTTTTTATGGCAACCACACAATATATGCAATCTTTTTTCCACATAAAACATTTTTAAGTGATATTTTTAAAGTAATAATTCATTAGATTTTTAGTCTTTTTTATTTTATTTTTTTTAGCAATGGCAAAAAAAAAGAAAAATAAACAAAGACAAAATAAAAGAAAAACAGCCTGCATGGCAGCTTTGTGTCAACATTGCAACTTTTTTCTGGTTAGATTTCACCTCATTCCACTTTTTTTTAAAATGTTTTTAAAATGTTTGCAATATTATCAATTTGGGCATTGCTCTGGTGCATCGTCAAATTCGTAAGACGATGGCAGCCACTCGAGGAGCCCAAAGGCTGTTCGTCGCAATGGAAGGTTTGGGCCGGGCTGTGGGATCGCAGACTGTGGCGATTTCTGAACTGAATCGCAAGATGGATCACATCATGGAGAAGCTTGCTGAAAAGGAAACAAATGAATATGATAGCAGCCAGCATGGACGAATAGAACAGACGAGTCATTGTAATGTCTGCTTGCGGAAAAAAAAAACATCCTAATCTACGATTTGACTCCCTCGAATGGCCTTGACGTTGTGAACAACAGGAACAGGCTGTTCTGAAAACACCCCTCGAGGACGCTTTTGACCTCCCTCCCTCCTCAACGACACATGGAGTCGAACTTTTGCTTGCATGCAGAACGGCTCCAGCCTATGAACATTACATCATCACACCCAAGACAATGGGCACATACACACACCCACCCCTCCCCCACCCCATGCCTTCATGGGGTTTATATAGTCTGGAAAATATGATAATCTCCCATTAAATGGGGGCTGGGGGGACATGTTGTTTTGTAGACTAACAGATACTACATTGCTTCATTTGGACACAATTAAGGTATGTAAATATATATTTACATAATATTTCTGTGTAAATAACTCATTTCACAACGTAACTATCTGTGACTTACAGTCAGGTGCGGCTAATATATGGAAAATATGTTTTTATTTCATATTTGCCGCTTATATAGTCTGGAAAATACGGTAATCTCCCACCAAATGGGGGGGAACATGTTGTTTTGTAGACTAACAGATACTAAATTGCTTCATTTGGACACAATTAAGGTATGTCAATGAACATTGACATAATATTTCTGTGTAAATAACTCATTTCACAACGTATATATCTGCGACTTATAGACAGGTGCGGCTAATATATGGAAAATATGTTTATATTTTGTGTTTGCCGCTTATATAGTCTGGAAAATACGGTAATCTCCCACCAAATGGGCGGGGAAACATGTTGTTTTGTAGACTAACAGATACTACATTGCTTCATTTGGACACAATTAAGGTATGTAAATATATATTTACATAATATTTATGTGTAAATAACTAATTTCACAACATATATATCTGCGACTTATAGACAGGTGCGGCTAATAAATGGAAAATATGTTTATATTTTGTATTTGCCGCTTATATAGTCCGGAAAATACGGTAATCTCCCACCAAATGGGGGGGGGGGGGACATGTTGTTTTGCAGAGTAACAGATAATACATTGCTTCAGTTGGACACAATTAAGGTATGTCAATAAACATTTACATAATATTTCTGTGTAAATAACTGATTTCACAACGTATATATCTGCGACTTATAGACAGGTGTGGCTAATATATGGAAAATATGTTTATATTTTGTATTTGCCACTTATATAGTCTGGAAAATACGGTAATCTCCCACCAAATGGGGGGGAAACATGTTGTTTTGTAGACTAACAGATACTACATTGCTTCATTTGGACACAATTAAGGTATGTCAATAAACATTGACATAATATTTCTGTGTAAATAACTCATTTCACAACATATATATCTGCGACTTATAGACAGGTGCGGCTAATATATGGAAAATATGTTTTTATTTTGCGTTTGCGGCTTATCTGGAAAATACAGTAATCTTCCTCCAAATGGGGTGGGAAACATGTTGTTTTGTAGACTAACAGATAATACATCGCTTCATTTGGACACAATTAAGGTATGTCAATAAACATTGACATAATATTTCTGTGTAAATAACTGATTTCACAACGTAACTATCTGTGACTTATAGACAGGTGCGGCTAATATATGGAAAATATGTTTGTATTTTGTATTTGCCGCTTATATAGTCTGGAAAATACGGTAATCTCCCACCAAATGGGGGGGAGAAACATGTTGTTTTGTAGACTAACATATACTACATTGCTTCATTTGGACACAATTAAGGTATGTCAATAAACATTGACATAATATTTATGTTTAAATAACTGATTTCACAACATATATATCTGTGACTTATAGTCCGGTGCGGATTGTATATGTAAAAATATGTTTTTATTTTGTGGTTGCGACTTATATAGTCTGGAAAATACGGTAATCTTCCACCAAATGGGGGAGAAAACATGTTGTTTTGTAGACTAACAGATACCACATTGCTTCATTTGGACACAATCATGGTACGTAAATAAGCATTTACATAATATTTCTGTGTAAATAACTCATTTCACAACATATATATCTGCGACTTATAGACAGGTGCGGCTAATATATGGAAAATATGTTTTTATTTTGTATTTGCCGCTTATATAGTCTGGGAAATACAGTAATCTCCCACCAAATGTGGGGGAGAAACATGTTGTTTTGTAGACTAACAGATACTACATTGCTTCATTTGGACACAATTAAGGTATGTAAATATATATGTACATAATATTTATGTGTAAATAACTGATTTCACAACGTATATATCTGCGACTTATAGACAGGTGCGGCTAATATATGGAAAATATGTTTTTATTTTGTGTTTGCGGCTTATCTGGAATATACAGTAATCTTCCACCAAATGGGGGGGGGGGGTGGGACATGTTGCTTTGTAGACTAACAGATACTACATTGCTTCATTTGGACACAATTAAGGTATGTCAATAAACATTGACATAATATTTCTGTGTAAATAACTCATTTCACAACATATATATCCGCGACGTATATGGAAAAATATGTTTTAATTTTGTGGTTGCGGCTTATATAGTCTGCAAAATTCGTTACGTTGATATCGTTGCATCGCCCATCCCTGTTTCACTGCAACAAATCAAACGACACGCTGAACACTTCCTGAAGACTCCTCCTCTCTGCTCGGGAGCGCCACACTTAATTTGACTTTAAATGGCTTCTTGTTAGTTGTGGGAGGGAATATAAAAACCCCACGCTCGCGAGCAATGAAACAGCTGCGCTTCATATTCATTCGCAGCTCTTCCCGCACGCCTCTCACATTTATATCAACAACACCCGGAATAACAACAACACCCGGAACCCCCCTCCTTTTGCCGACTGGAACTTGTTTTCCCCCAATTAACTTGTTTTCTTCTTCATTTTGTCCTTTTTGCACGGCGAGGCCTTTCTAAGGACGAGCACTCCTCATCATTTTGCAAGCTGGCGGGAAAATGTAACCTTGCGGCGGCTAAAGTGGCGCACATGTTTGGTCAGGCAAATGATGTGCAAACATAAAAACAACAACTAGCAGATAAGGCGTGATAAGCCCTAATATCTTGTAAAGTGGCAGCAGGGAGCGTTTAAGCCGGTCTTATGCAAATATTATTATGGTCTGTCAGCCGGGGAGACTCTACAAACATCTTCAAACGTGACCAAATATTACGTAATTCTGACATTAATTATCATTCAGTCCTCAAATATAAACAAACTAATGTGACGCCACGTTTAGCATTTTAGTAATAGAATGCTATTTTTTGTTGTTGCTAATTTTGCAGATATACACCTTCGCGTCCAATATGTTGTCATGATACAAGTTAGCATGCTAACGTTAGTATGCAATATATATATATTTTTTTTAGCATATTTTGTCAGTCATATATCAGTAATTAATGAATGCTAACTTTAGCATGCTAGCATTTTACAAATATTTTTTCATGTACACACCTAATACATGTTGCTAATTTTGCAGATATACACCTTCGCGTCCAATATGTTGTCATGATACAAGTTAGCATGCTAACGTTAGTATGCAATATATATATATATATATATATATATATATATATATATATATATATATATATATATATATATATATATATATATATTTTAGCATATTTTGTCAGTCATATATCAGTAATTAATGATTGCTAACTTTTGCATGCTAGCATTTTAAAATATTTTTTCATGTACACACCTAATATATGTTGCTAATTTTGCAGATATACACCTTCACGTCCAATATGTTGTCATGATACCTGTTAGCATGCTAACGTTAGTATGCAATATATATATATATTTTTTTTAGCATATTTTGTCAGTCATATATCAGTAATTAATGAATGCTAACTTTAGCATGCTAGCATTTTACAAATATTTTTTCATGTAAACACCTAATACATGTTGCTAATTTTGCAGATATACACCTTCGCGTCCAATATGTTGTCATGATACAAGTTAGCATGCTAACGTTAGTATGCAATAAATATATATATATATTTTTTTTTAGCATATTTTGTCAGTCATATATCAGTAATTAATGAATGCTAACTTTTGCATGCTAGCATTTTACAAATATTTGTTCATGTTCACACCTCATATATGTTGCTAATTTTGCAGATATACACCTTTGCGTCCAATATTTTGTCATGATACCTGTTAAAATGCTAATGTTAGTATGCAATAATTTTTTTTGGCACATTTTGTCAGTCAAATATTGGTACTTAATGAATGCTAACTTTAGCATGCTAGCATTTTAAAATATTTTTTCATGTACACACCTAATATATGTTGCTAATTTTGCAGATATACACCTTTGCGTCCAATATTTTGTCATGATACCTGTTAAAATGCTAATGTTAGTATGCAATAATTTTTGGGGGGGCACATTTTGTCAGTCAAATATTGGTACTTAATGAATGCTAACTTTAGCATGCAAGCATTTTAAAATATTTTTTCATGTTCACACCTAATATATGTTGCTAATTTTGCAGATATACACCTTTGCGTCCAATATTTTGTTATGATACCTGTTAAAATGCTAATGTTAGTATGCAATAATTTTGTTTTGGCACATTTTGTCAGTCAAATATTGGTACTTAATGAATGCTAACTTTAGCATGCTAGCATTTTAAAATATTTTTTCATGTACACACCTAATATATGTTGCTAATTTTGCAGATATACACCTTTGCGTCCAATATTTTGTTATGATACCTGTTAAAATTCTAATGTTAGTATGCAATAATTTTTTTGGGGCACATTTTGTCAGTCAAATATTGGTACTTAATGAATACTAACTTTAGCATGCTAGTATTTTTAAAATATTTTTTCATGTACACACCTAATATATGTTGCTATTTTTGCAGATATACACCTTTGCGTCCAATATTTTGTCATGATACCTGTTAAAATGCTAATGTTAGTATGCAATCATTTTTTTGGGGCACATTTTATCAGTCAAATATTGGTACTTAATGAATGCTAACTTTAGCATGCTAGCATTTTAAACATATTTTTCAGGTACACACCTAATAATATTCAGTCCTCAAATATAAACAACCTAATGTGACGCCACGTTCAAGCTGCGCCCATTTGACTGAAATATTCATCTGCAGAAATTGTTAATCCTTGGAAGGCGACCAAGAAGGGGAGCTGGAGGACATTTTGTAGGAAAAGACTATGACGCAAGTCTCAGTGTTTACATGACCAAACTATGTAGCATTCCTGTTAGCATGCTAACGTTTTTGCTCGATTTGTATCTATTTAATCATGAATTTTGATACTTGGCGCCATCTTGGAAGTATGTCAATGTCTCTTACAGTAGCACACACAATGTTAGCATGCTAATCAGTGTTGGGTTAGTTACTGATAACCAGCTTCATTTCAAAAGTAACTCAGTTACTAACTCAGTTACTTCCATATGAGTTGGGAAATTGTGTTAGATGTAAATATAAACGGAATACAATGATTTGCAAATCCTTTTCAAGCCATATTCAGTTGAACATGCTACAAAGACAACATATTTGATGTTCAAACTGTTATAACAGGGAAAAAAAAAAAAGTTTTTTTTTTTTTTTTTTTCCTGTTATAAAAAAAAAAAAAAAAAAAAAAAAAAAAAACATTTTTTTTTTCCTGTTATAAAAACAAACAAACAAAAAAAAAAAAAAACTCAAAAAATTTTTTTTTTTTGCAAATAATCATTAACTTTAGAATTTGATGGCAGCAACACGTGCCAAAGAAGTTGGGAAAGGTGGCAATAAATACTGATAAAGTTGAGGAATGCTCATCCAACACTTATTTGGAACATCCCACAGGTGTGCAGGCAAATTGGGAACAGGTGGGTGCCATGATTGGGTATAAAAGTAGATTCCATGAAATGCTCAGTCATTCACAAACAAGGACGGGGCGAAGGTCACCACTTTGTCAACAAATGCGTGAGCAAATTGTTTAGGGACAACATTTATCAACCAGCTATTGCAAGGAATTGAGGGATTTCACCATCTACGCTCCGTAATATCATCAAAGGGTTCAGAGAATCTGGAGAAATCACTGCAGGTAAGCAGCTAAGCCCGTGACCTTCCATCCCTCAGGCTGTACTGCATCAACAAGCCACATCAGTGTGTAAAGGATATCACCACACGTGCTCAGGAACACTTCAGAAACCCACTGTCAGTAACTACAGTTGGTTGCCACATCTGTAAGTGCAATTTAAAACTCTCCTATGCGAGGCGAAAACCGTTTATCAACAACACCCGGAATCGCTGTCGGCTTCGCTGGGCCCGAGCTCATCTAAGATGGACCGATGCAAAGTGGAAAAGCGTTCCGTGGTCTGACGAGTCCACATTTCTAATTGTTTTTGGAAACTGCGGACGTCAAAGAGGAAACGAAGTATACGGATTGTTGTAGGCGCAAAGTGTAAAAGGCAGCATGTGTGATGGTATGGGGGTGTATTAGTGGCCAAGACATGGGTAACTTACACATCTGTGAAGGCACCATTAATGCTTGAAAGGTACATACAGCTTTTGGAGCAACATATGTTGTTACCATGGACGCCCCTGCTTATTTCAGCAAGACAATGCCAAGCCACGTGTTACATCAACGTGGCTTCATACTAAAAGAGTGCGGGTACTAGACTGGCCTGCCTGTAGTCCGTTGAAAATGTGTGGCGCATTACGAAGGCTAACATGTCATTGTATTCCCTTTATATTTACATCCAACACCATTTCCCAACTCATATGGAAACGGGGTTTGTAAGAGAAAATGGTATATTAGCGACCTTCATTCCAGCGAGCGCACCTCGCTTCTTACCTTCCGTCGCCAGGAATCCACCTGTCTATTAATTCTTCAATTATAATGGAATCCTTTGAATCTGAAAGTGTTACTTTCCCGCGTCCTTTTTCCCTGGTGCGAGTTACCCCTTCTTGTCTAATTGAAAGCCGCATGTTTCGGGAGCAATGGCAAATATATAATGAGGTCATTTGCATTAGAGCGCAGATTGGCTGACCTTTGCTTTTGCCAATAATTACCGTTGGAAAAAAAGAAAAAAAAACGGTGGCTGTCTGTCTGTCATCACGGTGGATGCGCCGCCACCCTCACCGTGCCTGCGAAAGGTTAGCCGGGAGGTTTGTGCTTGGACTTATGAAAAAAGCCCCAGGAAAATGTCATTAGAGCTGCGGGGAGAAGACAATCGGAATTAGAAGTCGGAAAATTCAATCAGGTCGGCTTTAAAGATTGGGCGCTCTGGGGTGTGTGAGTGTGGGTGTCTGGGTGTGTGGGTGTGTGAGTGTGGGTGTGTGGGTGTGTGGGTGTGTGTGTGTGTGTGTGTGTGTGTGTGTGCAGACTAACAGTTGACAGGCACATCCAAGGAGCCATTTTCCTTCCTTCTAAAAAACCAAAAAAACCCATCAAGTCTTATAAAATGCCAACACTGCCACCGGGATTGCTACCTTTCACCTTTGAACGGACACGGTACCGGTTCTTGGTACCTGGTAGTCCATGATGCTACTCAGCTGTACCAATGTTTTAGCACCGTTGTCGGGGTTCATGTGATTATACGTGGTCATTGTTTCATCGTGAAGTGCGGCCTGAAGGTCATTTGCAGTCCGTTGCTAACTTTTAGCATTTTAGTAATAGAATGCTATTTTTTGTTGTTGCTAATTTTGCAGATATACACCTTCGCGTCCAATATGTTGTCATGATACCTGTTAGCATGCTAACGTTAGTATGCTATTAATATATTTTTTTTTAGCATATTTTGTCAGTCATATATCAGTACTTAATGAATGCTAACTTTAGCATGCTAGCATTTTACAAATATTTTTTCATGCACACACCTAATATATGTTGCTAATTTTGCAGATATACACCATGCTAACGTTTGTATGCAATATATATATTTTTTAAGCATATTTGGTCAGTCATATATCAGTAATTAATGAATGCTAACTTTAGCATGCTAGCATTTTAAAATATTTTTTCATGTACACACCTAATATATGTTGCTAGTTTTGCAGATATACACCTTCGCGTCCAATATGTTGTCATGATACCTGTTAGCATGCTAACGTTACTATGCAATATATATATATATATATATATATATATATATATATATATATATATATATATATATATATATATATATATATATATATATATATATATATATATATATATATATATATATATATATATATATATATATATTAGCATATTTTGTCAGTCATATATCAGTAATTAATGAATGCTAACTTTAGCATGCTAGCATTTTAAAATATGTTTTCATGTACACACCTAATATATGTTGCTAATTTTGCAGATATACACCATGCTAACGTTAGTATGCAATATATATATTTTTTTTAAGCATATTTTGTCAGTCATATATCAGTAATTAATGAATGCTAACTTTAGCATGCTAGCATTTTAAAATATTTTTTCATGCACACACCTAATATATGTTACTAATTTTGCAGATATACACCTTCGCGTCCAATATGTTGTCATGATAAAAGTTAGCATGCTAACGTTAGTATGCAATATATATATATATATATATATATTTTTTAGCATATTTTGTCAGTCATATATCAGTAATTAATGCATTCTAACTTTAACATGCTAGCATTTAAAAAATATTTTTTCATGTACACACCTAATATATGTTGCTAATTTTGCAGATATACACCATGCTAACGTTAGTATGCAATATATATATATTTTTAGCATATTTTGTCAGTCATATATCAGTAATTAATAAATGCTAACTTTAGCATGCTAGCATTTTACAAATATTTTTTCATGTTCACACCTAATATATGTTGCTAATTTTGCAGATTTACACCTTCACGTCCAATATGTTGTCATGATACCTGTTAGCATGCTAACGTTTATATGCAATATATATATATATTTTTTTTAGCACATTTTGTCAGTCAAATATTGGTACTTAATAATGCTAACTTTAGCATGCTAGCATTTTAAAATATTTTTCATGTACACACCTAATATATGTTGCTAATTTTGCAGATATACACCTTCGCGTCCAATATGTTGTCATGATACAAGTTAGCATGCTAACGTTAGCATGCAGTATATATATATGTATTTTTTTTAGCATATTTTGTCAGTCATATATCAGTAAGTAATGAATGCTAACTTTAGCATGCTAGCATTTTACAAATATTTTTTCATGTACACACCTAATATATGTTGCTAGTTTTGCAGATATACACCTTCGCGTCCAATATGTTGTCATGATACAAGTTAGCATGCTAACGTTTGTATGCAATATATATATATTTTTTTTAGCATATTTTGTCAGTCATATATCAGTAATTAATGAATGCTAACTTTAGCATGCTAGCATTTTAAAAAAAATGTTCATGCACACACCTAATATATGTTGCTAATTTTGCAGATATACACTTTTGCGTCCAATATTTTGTTATGATACCTGTTAAAATGCTAATGTTAGTATGCAATAATTTTTTTTTGGCACATTTTGTCAGTCAAATATTGGTACTAAATGAATGCTAACTTTAGCATGCTAGCATTTTAAAATATTTTTTCATGTACACACCTAATATATGTTGCTAATTTTGCAGATATACACCTTTGCGTCCAATATTTTGTTATGATACCTGTTAAAATGCTAATGTTAGTATGCAGTCATTTTTTTTGGCACATTTTGTCAGTCAAATATTGGTACTAAATGAATGCTAACTTTAGCATGCTAGCATTTTAAAATATTTGTTCATGTACACACCTAATATATGTTGCTAATTTTGCAGATATACCCCTTCGCGTCCAATATTTTGTTATGATACCTGTTAAAATGCTAATGTTAGTATGCAATAATTTTTTTTTGGCACATTTTGTCAGTCAAATATTGGTACTTAATGAATGCTAACTTTAGCATGCTAGCATTTTAAAATATTTTTTTCATGTACACACCTAATATATGTTGCTAATTTTGCAGATATACACCTTTGCATCCAATATTTTGTCATGATACCTGTTAAAATGCTAATGTTTGTATGCAATAATTTTTTTTTGGCACATTTTGTCAGTCAAATATTGGTACTTAATGAATGCTAACTTTAGCATGCTAGCATTTTAAAATATTTTTTCATGTACACACCTAATATATGTTGCTAATTTTGCAGATATACACCTTTGCGTCCAATATTTTGTTATGATACCTGTTAAAATGCTAATGTTAGTATGCAATCATTTTTTTTTGGCACATTTTGTCAGTCAAATATTGGTACTTAATGAATGCTAACTTTAGCATGCTAGCATTTTAAAATATTTTTTTCATGTACACACCTAATATATGTTGCTAATTTTGCAGATATACACCTTTGCGTCCAATATTTTGTCATGATACCTGTTAAAATGCTAATGTTTGTATGCAATAATTTTTTTTTGGCACATTTTGTCAGTCAAATATTGGTACTTAATGAATGCTAACTTTAGCATGCTAGCATTTTAAAATATTTTTTCATCTACACACCTAATATATGTTGCTAATTTTGCAGATATACACCTTTGCGTCCAATATTTTGTTATGATACCTGTTAAAATGCTAATGTTTGTATGCAATAATTTTTTTTTGGCACATTTTGTCAGTCAAATATTGGTACTTAATGAATGCTAACTTTAGCATGCTAGCATTTTAAACATATTTTTCAGGTACACACCTAATAATATAATTTTGTACTTGACGTATGTTACAGTTAGCATTTTAGCATGCTAATGTTAGCATGCTGGATTTTTAAACATATTTTTCAGGTACACACCTAATAATATATTTTCGTACTTGACGTATGTTACAGTTAGCATTTTAGCATGCTAATGCTAACTTTAGCATGCTAGCATTTTAAACATATTGTTCAGGTACACACCTAATAATATATTTTCATACTTGACGTATGTTACAGTTAGCATTTTAGCATGCTAATGTTATCATGCTGGATTTTTAAACATATTTTTCAGGTACACACCTAATAATATATTTTTGTACTTGATGTATGTTACAGTTAGCATTTTAGCATGCTAATGCTAACTTTAGCATGCTAGCATTTTAAACATATTGTTCAGGTACACACCTAATAATATATTTTCATACTTGACGTATGTTACAGTTAGCATTTTAGCATGCTAATGTTATCATGCTGGATTTTTAAACATATTTTTCAGGTACACACCTAATAATATATTTTTGTACTTGATGTATGTTACAGTTAGCATTTTAGCATGCTAATGTTAGCATGCTGGATTTTTTTAGCTAATTTAGCAGGTACACACCTCAGTGTCATGTATTTTGGTATTTCCCTAATGCTAATTCTAAAGCATGCTATTGTTAGCATGCTACTGTTAGCATGCTAGCTTTTTTAGCTTATTTTGCTCGTATTTTTTGTCAGTGTTCATGTGATAATACGTGGTCATTGTTTCATCGTAAAGTGCGGCCTGAAGGTTATTTGCAGTCCGTTGCTAACTTTTAGCGTTTTAGTAATAGAATGCTATTTTTTTTGTTGTTGTTGCTAATTTTGCAGATATACACCTTTGCGTCCAATATTTTGTCATGATACCTGTTAAAATGCTAATGTTAGTATGCAAACATTTTTTGGGGGCACATTTTGTCAGTCAAATAATGGTACTTAATGAATGCTAACTTTAGCATGCTAGCATTTTAAACATATTTTTCAGGTACATACCTAATAATATATTTTTGTACTTGAAGTATGTAACAGTTAGCATTCTAGCATGCAAATGTTAGCATGCTGGATTTGTTTAGCTAATTAAGGAGGTACACACCTCAGTGTCATATATTTTGGTATTTCCCTAATGCTAATTCTAAAGCATGCTATTGTTAGCATATTATTTTGCTCTTATTTTTTGTAGGTATTCATGTGATAACACATGGTCATTGTTTCATCGTAAAGTGCGGCCTGAAGGCCATTTGCGGCGGCACAATTATTAGAATTTTAATAATAAAATGCTATTTTTTTTGCTAATTTTGCAGATATACACCATAGTGTTGAATATTTTGTCATGATGCCTGTTGGCATGCTAATGTTAGTATGCAATATTTTTTAAACTTTTTTTAGCTTATTTTGTCAGTCATACAAACGTATATCGGTACTTAATGCATGCTAACTTTAGCATGGTAGCATTTAAAAAATGTTGTTTCAGGTACACACCTAATATATGTGTGTACTTGACGTATGTGACAATTAGCATTTTAGCATGCTAACGTTAGCATGCTAGATTATTGTTTAGCTACTTTAGCAGGTATACATCTAAATATCAAATATTTTGTCATGTTGCTAATTTTGCAGATATACACATTCGCGTCCAATATGATGTCATGATACCTGTTAGCATGCTAACGTTAGTATGCAATATATATATATATTTTTAGCATATTTTGTCAGTCATATATCGGTACTTAATGCATGCCAACTTTAGCATGCTAGCTTTTTAAACATATTTTTCAGGTACACACCTAATAATATATTTTCATACTCGACGTATGTTACAGTTAGTATTTTAGCATGCTAATGTTAGCATGCTGTATTTTTGTGTAGCTACTTTAGCAGGTATACAGCTAAATATCAAATATTTTGTCATGTTGCTAATTCTGCAGATATACACCTTCATGTCCAATATGATGTCATGATACCTGTCAGCATGCTAATGTTAGTATGCAAGATTTGTATTTTTATTTTTTTTTAGCATATTTTGTCAGTAATATATCGGTTTACTTAATGCATGCTAACTTTAGCATGCCCATCCATCCATCCATTTTCTACTGCTATACTTTAGCATGCTAGCATTTGAAAAATATTTTTTCATGTGCACACCGAATATATTTGTGTACTTGACGTATATTACCGTTAGCATTTTAGCATGCTAAAGTTAGCATGCTGTATTTTTGTTGAGCTACTTTAACAGGTATACATCTAAATATGAAATATTTTGTCATGATGCTGTTAGTTGCTTTTTTTCATGGTTTAAACCTTAATGCATGCTAACAGTAGCATATGTTTTCACTGTCTCGATACAACTTGTTCAATATTAATCCAAAACAATATCAGCATCATAGTAGGCTACATTCTTTTATTTATTTTTTGTCAAATGAACAATGGCAGGTATGACCTATGCTGTCTTTAAAATGAAGTGGAATGGTCATTTCTTATTTTTTTGACACCTGATTCATTCAATTAAACCCATGTCGCGGTTCATTGAATGATGCGGACACGTTCGTTACTGGCTACTTTCTAATACGCTCCTGCCTTTGAGACCTTGGGCCTGTCTTCATGAATATGCAGATTATATGCTGACCATCCGAACGCCCGCAACACCGGGAGGAGAAAATGCAAACACAATCATTTAGCGCACGCAGGGTGATCTATCAAGACTGGATTTGCTCTGCGACTGCTATTTTGCGTCTGTATCTCGTACGTCTAGATTGGACGTGCAGAATTATATGTGAGAACGGAGGCGATTGTGCTGCAGTTCCGTCCTGCGGACCGTCAAACGTGAACGTATTAGACATATTGTATATTCAGCAATATCATTTCATAATTTTATAGCAGCTGGATGACTTAAGGGGCTCATTCAAACACATTTAATGTATGCCTTTTGGTGTCTGCCGACGTTTTTTTTATATCAAAGAGATACTGTGCTTTGTGCTATAATATGCTTAGCTGTTGTGTAGCTGCTAGCCCTACCATTTTTAAATACATTGACAAAAAAATGTAGGTTTTTTTTTTGTTACTCTTTATTTTGAAAAGTCCCGGTACCAAAGTATCGGTATCTTTTAATGTTCCATCCATCCATTTTCTACCGCTTGTCCCTTTTGGGGTCGCGGGGGATGCTGGAGCCTATCTCAGCCGCATTCGGGCGGAAGACGGGGTACACCCAGGACAAGTCGCCACCTGAATTGTCTAAAATAAAGTTTTTGTGGTGCCCTTTATTTTGAAAGTCCCGGTACTAAAATATTGGTATGGGGACAACCCTAGTACACACAATTGTATTAGTTTGCACACGCTGTTTAGCGCCTGGTATTTGGATCTTAGTAGATCAGGCCCTTGTTGCGTACATCTAGCCTTTGTGCTATAGTAAGCTTAGCTGTTGTGTAGCTGCTAGCTCCACTTTTTTTCAATGATTTGACTAAAATTTTTGTTTTTGTGGTCCCCTTTATTTTGAAAGTCCCGGTACTAAAATATTGGTATGGGGACAACCCTAGTACACGCAATTGTATTAGTTTGCACACGCTGTTTAGCGCCTGGTGTTTGGATCGTAGTAGATCAGGCCCTTGTTGCGTACATCTAGCCTTTGTGCTATAGTATGCTTAGCTGTTGTGTAGCTGCTAGCTCCATTTTTTTTCAATGAATTGACTAAATGTTTGGTTTTTGTGGTGCCCTTTATTTTGAAAGTCCCGGTACCAAAGTATTGGTATGGGGGACAACCCTAGTACACACAATTGTATTAGTTTGCACACGCTGTTTAGCGCCTGGTATTTGGATCTTAGTAGACCAGGCCCTTGTTGCGTACATCTAGCCTTTGTGCTATGGTATGCTTAGCTGTTGTGTAGCTCCTCGTCACATCTTTGCGTCCTGACGAGCGCACCGCGGGCCACGCCCACAGGCGCTCTCTCTCCGCTGCCGGCGTGCGTCCTCGCGCCTGCAGACAATCTGCAATCGGCGCGCCTGCCCGTGATGAGCGAGCTGCCTTCATAAGCCGGCACAACCTGCCATCCCGGGCCGGAATATAACCTTCTGTTGGCGTACATACTCTCCGTCGCCTTGAAAGTGAGCTGTGCGTCTCACTTTTCCCCGGATCTCCCTCTGGACTCTGACTGCCTCCCTCGATCCTTGACTTCCCCCGCTTTGGACTCGGACCTGTAGACTTCTCTCTCCCCTGGGCTTCCTCGTCTCTCGTTCAACAGCTAATCTACACACTTAGTCTTACACCATACACACTCTTGGATTTTGTCACACTCCATTTCCTTAGTTAGTATATTTAGTATTGTTTGATTATTATACATATATGGTCTATATATATAATAAATCTTAGAGCTACATTGCCCCCTGGTGTCTGTGTCGTCATCTCCCCTCTGTTAAACCACAACACTCCTAGTCCTACCTTCTTTAAATTAATTGACTAAAAATATAGTTTTTGTGGCCCCCTTTAATTTGAAAAGTATCTAAGTACATTTTGGTTCCGGTACCAAAGTAGATCAGGCCCTTGTTGCGTACATCTAGCCTGTGTGCTATGGTATGCTTAGCTGTTGTGTAGCTGCTAGTCCTACCTTTTTTAAATGAATTGGCTACAAACGAAGAATCTGGCTGATTACACAGCGCTAACATCGGAAATATCAGCCGATTGTTTTGGTTTTGCTGATATCGTAGCGATACGGGCCGTGACGGGCACTCCTTAATGTAGCGTAGAAGGTGCAGAGCACTAACCTGCAGGGCTATGTTCTGTGCTCTTGGTTCTAGTCGCAGCGCCGCGTCACGTTTCACCTGCCGGACGGCTCCCAGGAGAGCTGCAGTGACAGCGGTGTGGGGGAACATGAGCCGGTAGGAAGTGGCCCCCTGCTGACACAACCTCTCCCTCTGGTGCAGGCGCAGGATCAGCTCTACCAGCAGGCCTCGCCCGACAAGAGGACCGAAGCCGACGGCAACTCGGACCCAAACTCTGGTGAGTTCTGACATTTTTCTCTAAACCGTCTTGGAAACAACCCGGCTGGTCTTTGACTTTGACTCCATGGCGACCTCAACACCAGCACACCTGCTTCTGAAACCACGTGAGATCTTTGGGGCCTGGAAGGGAGTCTGATCCTCGTTTTTAGCAAGAAAACTTGTAACAACATTATAACAACATTATAACAACATTATAACAACATTATACCCACATTATAACAGCATTATAACAACATTATAACAGCATTATAACAACATTATAACAGCATTATAACAACATTATAACAACATTATAACTGCATTATAACAACATTATAACAACAATATAACAACATTATAACAACTTTATAACAACATTATAACAACATTATAACAGCATTATAACAACATTATAACAACATTATAACATTATAACAGCAGTATAACAACATTATAACAGCATTATAACAACATTATAACAACATTATAACATTATAACAGCAGTATAACAACATTATAACAGCATTATAACAACATTATAACAACATTATAACATTATAACAGCAGTATAACAACATTATAACAACATATTATAACAACATTATAACAACATTATAACATTATAACAACAATATAACAACATTATAACAACATTATAACAACATATTATAACAACATTATAACAACATTATAACATTATAACAGCAGTATAACAACATTATAACAACATATTATAACAACATTATAACAACATTATAACATTATAACAACAATATAACAACATTATAACAACATTATAACAACATATTATAACAACATTATAACAACATTATAACATTATAACAACAATATAACAACATTATAACAACATTGTAACAACATATTATAACAACATTATAACAACATTATAACAACATTATAACAGCATTAAAATAGCATTATAACAACATTATAACAACTTTATAACATTATAACAACATTATAACAACTTTATAACATTACAACAGCATTATAACAACATTATAACAACATTTTAACAGTATTATAACAACATTATAACAACATTATAACAACATTATAACAGCATTATAACAACATTATAACAACATTATAACAACATTATAACAGCATTATAACAACGTTATAACAAAATTATAACTGCATTATAACAACATTATAACAACATTATAACAACATAACAGCATTATAACGACATAACAACATTATAACAACAATATAACAGCATTATAACAACATTATAACAAAATTATAACTGCATTATAACAACATTATAACAACATTAAAACAACATTATAACAGCATTATAACGACATAACAACATTTTAACAACAATATAACAGCATTATAACAACATTAAAACAGCATTATAACAACATTATAACAGCATTATAACAGCATTATAACAGTATTATAACAGCATTATAACAACATTATTACAGCATTATAAAAATAATATAAAAACATTATAACAACATTATAAGAGCATTATACCAGCCAGCATTATAACAGCATTATAAGAACATTATAACAACATTATAACAATATTACAACAACATTATATGAACGTTATAAAAACATTATAACAGCATTATAAGAGCATTATACCAGCCAGCATTATAACAACATTATAACAACATTATAACAACATTATAACAACATTATACCAGTATTATAACAACATTATAACAACAATATAACAGCATTATAGATCCACTATGGACTGGACTCTCACACTATTATGTTAGATCCACTATGGACTGGACTCTCACACTATTATGTTAGATCCACTATGGACAGGACTCTCACACTATTATGTTAGATCCACTATGGACTGGACTATCACTATTATGTTAGATCCACTATGGACTGGACTCTCACACTATTATGTTAGATCCACTATGGACAGGACTCTCACTATTATATTAGATCCACTATGAACTGGACTCTCACTATTATGTTAGATCCACTATGGACTGGACTCTCACACTATTATGTTAGATCCACTATGGACTGGACTCTCACACTATTATGTTAGATCCACTATGGACTGGACTCTCACTATTATGTTAGATCCACTATGGACTGGACTCTCACTATTATGTTAGATCCACTATGGACTGGACTCTCAATATTATGTTAGATCCACTATGGACTGGACTCTCACACTATAATGTTAGATCCACTATGGACTGGACTTTCACAATACTATGCTAGACCCACTCGACGTCCATTGCACCGGTCGTCCTAGAGGGGGGTCACCCACCCACCCACATCTGCGGTCTTCTCCAAGGTTTCTCATTGTCATCCCACTGGGTTGAGTTTGTCCTTGCCCTGATGTGGGATCTGAACCGAGGATGTCGTCGTGGCTTGTGCAGCCCTTTGAGACACTCGTGATTTAGGGCTATATAAATAAACATTGATTGATTGATTGATTGATTATAACAACTTTATAACAACATTATAAAAACATTATAACAGCATTATACCAGCATTATAACAACATTATAACAACATTATAACAATATTATAACAACATTATAACAACATTATAAAAACATTATAACAGCATTATACCAGCATTATAACAACATTATAACAACATTATAACAGCATTATAACATCATTATAACAACATTATAACAATATTATAACAACATTATAACAACATTATAAAAACATTATAACAGCATTATACCAGCATTATAACAGCATTATTACAGCATTATAACAACATTATAACAACCTTATAACAACAATATAACATAATTGTAAAAACATTATAACAACATTAAAACAGCATTATAACAGCATTATAACAACATTATAACAACACTACAACAACATTATAACAACATTATCAATCAATCAATGTTTATTTATATAGCCCTAAATCACAAGTGTCTCAAAGGGCTGTACAAGCCACAACGACATCCTCGGTACAGAGCCCACATACGGGCAAGGAAAAACTCACCCCAGTGGGACGTCGGTGAATGACTATGACAACATTACAACAACAATATAACAACATTATAACAACATTATAACAACATTATAACAACATTATAACAGCATTGTAACAACATTATAACAACATTATAACAACATTATAACAGCATTATAACAACATTATAACAACATTATAACAGCATTGTAACAACATTATAACAACATTATAACAACATTATAACAGCATTATAACAGTATTATAACAACATTATAACAACATTATAACAGCATTATAACAGCATTATAACAACATTATAACAACATTATAACATCATTATACCAGCCAGCATTATAACAACATTATAACAACATTATATCAACGTTATAAAAACATTATAACAGCATTGTAACAACATTATAACAGCATTATAACAACATTATAACAGCATTATAACAACATTATAACAATATTATAACAACATTATAAGAACATTATAACAGCATTATACCAGTATTATAACAGCATTATAACAACATTATAACAACATTATAACAACATTATAACAACATTATAACAACATTATAACAACATTATAACAACACTACAACAACATTGTAACAACATTATAACAACATTATAACAACATTATAACAACATTACAACAACATTATAACAACATTACAACAACATTACAACAACATTATAACAACATTATAACAACACTACAACAACATTGTAACAACATTATAACAACATTACAACAACTTTACAACAACATTATAACAACATTATAACAACATTACAACAACATTATAACAACATTATAACAACATTATAACAACACTACAACAACATTGTAACAACATTATAACAACATTACAACAACATTATAACAACATTATAACAACATTATAACAACACTACAACAACATTATAACAACATTATAACAACATTACAACAACATTATAACAACATTATAACAACACTACGACAACATTGTAACAACATTATAACAACATTACAACAACATTATAACATTACAACAACATTACAAGAACATTATAACAACATTACAACAACATTATAACAGCATTACAACAACATTATAACAACATTACAACAACATTACAACAACATTATAACAACATTATAACAACATTATAACAACAATATAACAACATTACAACAACATTATAACAACATTACAACAACGTTATAACAGCATTACAACAACATTATAACAGCATTATAACAACATTATAACAACATTATAACAGCATTATAACAAAATTATAACAAAATTATAACAACATTATAACAACATTATAACAGCATTATAACGACATAACAACATTATAACAACAATATAACAGCATTATAACAACATTATAACAGCATTATAACAACATTATAACAACATTATAACAACATTATAACAGCATTATAACAGAATTATAACAACATTATAAACACATTATAACAGCATTATAACAACATTATAGCAGCATTATAACAGCATTATAACAGCATTATAACAGCATTATAACAACATTATAACAGCATTATACCAGTATTATATTAGCATTATATCAGCATTAAAACATCATTATAACAACATTATAACAATATTATAACAACATTATAACAACATTATAAAAACATTATAACAGCATTAAAACATCATTATAACAACATTATGACAATATTATAACAACATTATGACAATATTATAACAACATTATAACAACATTATAAAAACATTATAACAGCATTATTCCAGCATTATAACAACATTATATTAACATTATAACAGCATTATAACAACATTATAAAAACATTATAACAACATTATTCCAGCATTATAACAACATTATAACCGCATTATAACAACATTATTACAGCATTATAAAAATAATACAACAACATTAATAAAAACATTATAACAAAATTATAACAGCATTATAACAACATTATAACAACATTATAACAGCATTATAACAACATTATATCAACGTTATAAAAACATTATAACAGCATTATACCAGTATTATAACAGCATTATAACAGCATTATAACATCATTATAACAATATTATAACAACATTATAACAACATTATAAAAACATTATAACAACAATATAACAGAATTGTAACAACATTATAACAACATTATAACAACATTATAACAACATTATAACAGCATTATAACAACATTATAACAGCATTATAAAAACATTATAACAACAATATAACAGAATTGTAACAACATTATAACAACATTATAACAACATTATAACAACATTATAACAGCATTATAACAACATTATAACAACATTATAAAAACATTATAACAACAATATAACAGAATTGTAACAACATTATAACAACATTATAACAACATTATAACAACATTATAACAGCATTATAACAACATTATAACAGCATTATAACAGCATTATAACAACATTATAACAGCATTATTACAGCATTATAAGAACATTATAACAACATTATAACAGCATTATTACAGCATTATTACAGCATTATAACAACATTAAAAAGAGCCATTCAAAAGACTCGAGTCGTTCACAAACGTCACATGTCTGGTTGCGATGAAACCATGCAAACATTCAACAGTCCCACTTAAGAAAATGTAGAGTCTAATTTAAAATTCAGTCATGGGGCTTCTCAAGTGGGTTCCTGGTGGATTCTTGAGCAGGTCACTGGTTTCTCTGTTAATCATCCAGACGTGTCGCCGCGTCCCAAGAGGCCAACCTGGACCTCCCAAAGGTTCTCCGCCTATTTGTGAAACTCATTGGATTTATTTAGAGATGATTTCCCAGTTGGAAGTCTCGCTTCTCCTTTGAAGACGTGAACGTCCCACTATTTCTGGCGGGAACGTACATCTCCGACCCACTTTTCTCATTTTATCATTAAGTGGCGAGGCGTGCGCAGAGATCAAGCGCGTCGCCCCGAGGTCGGTGCCAGCTCGCGTCGCGCGGGTGGAGGAGAAGTCGGTGTCACATAAATAGGAGACGTGCGAGTAAACCGTCCGCACGCTCGCCGACAAACCGGCGTGTTCACACTTGGCAGAGGAACTCAAGTGAGCACCGCCGAGACCTAATTGACTGAAAGAGCCGCTGCTTAGAACGGGGCGAGGGTACTTTGTGATTTCTGCATGTTTCGTTATTTTTAGTCCCACGCTCATAAATAATACTATTTCAGCAGAGTGGACACAAATCTGCGATAGTGATTATTATTCCAAGTCAGAATAATCACATGTTTACTTCAAACAATCACCATTAATCGCACAATTTGAATTAATTAAAAAAAAAAACCTGTTAGCATGCTAATGTTAGTACGCTAGCTTTTTAGCAAAGGCTTTCAGTCCTATTTTCGTACCAGCATGTTAACTTTAGCATGCTGGCACTTTAAACATATGTTTCAGGTAAAGACCTCAGGGTAATATGTTTTTTAACTTCACGTCCATTAAAGTTAGCATTTTAGCATGCTAACGTTAGCACACTGGATTTTTTTGTTTAGCTAGTTTAGCATGTACACACCTTAGTATCATATATGTTGTATGATACCTGTTAGCATGCAAATGTTAGTATATTTTTTTTGTATTAGCATATTTTGTTACTTTCAGGTACACACCTCAGGGTAATATGTTTTTTAACTTGACGTCCGTTAAAGTTAGCATTTTAGCATGCTAACATTAGCATGTTTTTTTAAGCTAATTTAGCAGGTATACATCTTAGTATCAAATATTTTGTACGATACCCGTTAGCGTGCTAATGTTAGCATGCTACCTTTTTTTTTTTTTTTTAGTATATTTTGGTGCTTAACGCGTGCAAACTTTAGAATGCTAGCATTTCTAAAAAAAAATGCAATACTCAAAGAGAAAGGGTTTTGTACATTGCAGTTTTCTGGTAGTCACTAAAAAGATCTGTTAAAACTACTCGACTCGTTCACAAACGTCACATCCCTGGTTGCGTTTTCTTTGATTTTGTCCATTTATTTATTTATTTATTTCGTTCTTATTTGTCATTAGGAGGCACCAATACGATGGTAGAATGGGTTTTGTGCATATAAAAAAATGGGTTGTGGTCGTTTACTAAAAAGAGCCCTTCAAAATACTCAACTCGTTCACAAACATCACATCACTGGTTGAGTGTCTTTTGATTTTGTCCGTTTTATGTTTTGTTTTGTTTTTCTTTGTCGATAGGAGGTACCAATATGAAGATAGAATGGGTTTTGTGCATATAAAAAAAAAAAACAATTTGCAACTGTAATACGGTTGTGGTCGTTCACTAAAAAGAGCCGTTCAAATTACTCAAACAACGCTCATAAATAATACTATTTCAGCAGAGTGGGCACAAATCTGCTATAGTGATTATTATTCCAAGTCAGAATAATCACATGTTTACTTCAAATAATCACCATTAATTGCACAATTTGAATCAATTAAAAAAAAAAAATCTGTTAGCAGGCTAATGTTAGTACGCTAGCTTTTTAGCAAAGGCTTTCAGTCCTATTTTCGTACCAGCATGTCAACTTTAGCATGCTGGCACTTTAAACATTTGTTTCAGGTAAAGACCTCAGGGTAATATGTTTTTTAACTTCACGTCCATTAAAGTTAGCATTTTAGCATGCTAACGTTAGCACACTGGATTTTTTTGTTTAGCTAGTTTAGCATGTACACACCTTAGTATCATATATTTTGTATGATACCTGTTAGCATGCAAATGTTAGTATGTTTTTTTGTATTAGCATATTTTGTTACTTTCAGGTACACACCTCAGGGTAATATGTTTTTTAACTTGACGTCCGTTAAAGTTAGCATTTTTGCATGCTAACATTAGCATGTTTTTTTAAGCTAATTTAGCAGGTATACATCTTAGTATCAAATATGTTGTTCGATACCTGTTAGCGTGCTAATGTTAGCATGCTAGATTTTTTTTTAGTATATTTTGGTACTTAACGCGTGCAAACTTTAGAATGTTAGCATTTCTAAAAAAAAATGCAATACTCAAAGAGAAAGGGTTTTGTACATTCCTGTTTTCTGGTAGTCACTAAAAAGATCTGTTAAAACTACTCGACTCGTTCACAAACGTCACATCCCTGGTTGCGTTTTCTTTGATTTTGTCCATTTAATTTTTTATTTTTTTGTTCTTATTTGTCATTAGGAGGCACCAATACGATGGTGGAATGGGTTTTGTGCATATAAAAAAATGATTTGCAACTGCAAATTGGTTGTGGTCGTTTACTAAAAAGAGCCCTTCAAAATACTCAACTCGTTCACAAACATCACATCACTTGTTGGGTTTCTTTTGATTTTGTCCGTTTTATGTTTTGTTTTGTTTTTCTTTGTCGATAGGAGGTACCAATATGAAGATAGAATGGGTTTTGTGCATATATAAAAAAAATAAAAAAATTTGCAACTGTAATACGGTTGTGGTAGTTCACTAAAAAGAGACGTTCAAATTACTCAAACAACGCTCATAAATAATACTATTTCAGCAGAGTGGGCACAAATCTGCTATAGTGAATATTATTCCAAATCAGAATAATCACATGTTTACTTCAAATAATCACCATTAATCGCACAATTTTAATTAATTAAAAAAAAAAAAAATCTGTTAGCAGGCTAATGTTAGTACGCTAGCTTTTTAGCAAAGGCTTTCAGTCCTATTTCCGTACCAGCATGTTAACTTTAGCATGCTGGCACTTTAAACATATGTTTCAGGTACAGACCTCAGGGTAATATGTTTTTTAACTTCACGTACGTTAAAGTTAGCATTTTAGCATGCTAACGTTAGCACGCTGGATTGTTTTGTTTAGCTAGTTGAGCAGGTACACACCTTAATATCATATATTTTGTATGATACCTGTTAGCATGCAAATGTTAGTATGTTTTTTGTATTAGCATATTTTGTTACTTTCAGGTACACACCTCAGGGTAATATGTTTTTTAACTTGACGTCCGTTAAAGTTAGCATTTAGCATGCTAACGTTAGCATTTTTTTAAGCTAATTTAGCAGGTATACATCTTATTATCAAATATTTTGTACGATACCCGTTAGCGTGCTAATGTTAGCATGCTAGCTTTTTTTTTTTTTTAGTATATTTTGGTACTTAACGCGTGCAAACTTTAGAATGCTAGCATTTCTAAAAAAAATTAAATACTCAAAGAGAAAGGGTTTTGTAAATTGCAGTTTTCTGGTAGTCACTAAAAAGATCTGTTAAAACTACTCGACTCGTTCACAAACGTCACATCCCCGGTTGCGTTTTCTTTGATTTTGTCCATTTAATTTTTTATTTTTTTGTTCTTATTTGTCATTAGGAGGCACCAATACGAAGGTAGAATGGGTTTTGTGCATATAAAAAAATGGGTTGTGGTCGTTTACTAAAAAGAGCCCTTCAAAATACTCAACTCGTTCACAAACATCACATCACTGGTTGAGTGTCTTTTGATTTTGTCCGTTTTATGTTTTGTTTTGTTTTTCTTTGTCGATAGGAGGTACCAATATGAAGATAGAATGGGTTTTGTGCATATAAAAAAAACAACAATTTGCAACTGTAATACAGTTGTGGTCGTTCACTAAAAAGAGCCGTTCAAATTACTCAAACAACGCTCATAAATAATACTATTTCAGCAGAGTGGACACAAATCTGCTATAGTGATTATTATTCCAAGTCAGAATAATCACATGTTTACTTCAAATAATCACCATTAATCGCACAATTTGAATTGATTAAAAAAAAAAACCTGTTAGCATGCTCATGTTCGTACGATAGCTTTTTAGCAAAGGCTTTCAGTCCTATTTTCGTACCAGCATGTTAACTTTAACATGCTGGCACTTTAAACATTTGTTTCAGGTACAGACCTCAGGGTAATATGTTTTTTAACTTCACGTCCGTTAAAGTTAGCATTTTAGCATGCTAACGTTAGCACGCTGGATTTTTTTGTTTAGCTAGTTGAGTATGTACACACCTTAGTATCATATATTTTGTATGATACCTGTTAGCATGCAAATGTTAGTATGTTTTTTTGTATTAGCATATTTTGTTACTTTCAGGTACACACCTCAGGGTAATATGTTTTTTAACTTGACGTCCGTTAAAGTTAGCATTTTAGCATGCTAACGTTAGCATGTTTTTTAAGCTAATTTAGCAGGTATACATCTTATTATCAAATATTTTGTACGATACCTGTTAGCGTGCTAATGTTAGCATGCTAGCTTTTTTTTTTTTTTAGTATATTTTGGTACTTAACGTGTGCAAACTTTAGAATGCTATCATTTCTAAAACAAATTAAATATTCAAAGAGAAAGGGTTGTGTACATTGCTGTTTTCTGGTAGTCACTAAAAAGATCTGTTAAAACTACTCGACTCGTTCACAAACGTCACATCCCTGGTTGCGTTTTCTTTGATTTTGTCCATTTAATTTTTTATTTTTTTGTTCTTATTTGTCATTGGGAGGCACCAATACGATGGTGGAATGGGTTTTGTGCATATAAAAAAATGGGTTGTGGTCGTTTACTAAAAAGAGCCCTTCAAAATACTCAACTCGTTCACAAACATCACATCACTGGTTGAGTGTCTTTTGATTTTGTCCGTTTTATGTTTTGTTTTGTTTTTCTTTGTCGATAGGAGGTACCAATATGAAGATAGAATGGGTTTTGTGCATATAAAAAAAAACACATTTTGCAACTGTAATACGGTTGCGGTCGTTCACTAAAAAGAGCCGTTCAAATTACTCAAAAAACGCTCATAAATAATACTATTTCAGCAGAGTGGACACAAATCTGCTATAGTGATTATTATTCCAAGTCAGAATAATCACATGTTTACTTCAAATAATCACCATTAATCGCACAATTTGAATTGATAAAAAAAAAAAAACCTGTTAGCATGCTAATGTTAGTACGCTAGCTTTTTAGCAAAGGCTTTCAGTCTTATTTTCGTACCAGCATGTTAACTTTAGCATGCTGGCACTTTAAACATATTTTTCAGGTACAGACCTCAGGGTGATATGTTTTTTAACTTCACGTCCGTTAAAGTTAGCATTTTAGCATGCTAACATTAGCACGCTGGATTTTTTTGTTTAGCTAGTTGAGTATGTACCTCACCTTAGTATCATATATTTTGTATGATACCTGTTAGCATGCAAATGTTAGTATGTTTTTTATGGGTTTTTTTTATTAGCATATTTTGTTACTTTCAGGTACACACCTCAGGGTAATATGTTTTTTCAACGTTGTATCAATGTTTCGTGCCTGCTGGGTTACTGCGTAAACAATGAAAAATTGTACAATGCATTTGCAAATACTGCAATGTCACAAGTATGCAAATACTCTAAAAGACACGGTATTTTTCTGTCTAAATTAAAGATGTTGCAGATTGTACATTTAAATTTACAGCTTAATTGTTTTAGGGGTTTGTGTTAAAGCAATAGCTTAGTTAACATTTGGCTAACAACATGTGTTTTTGTGGCAAGAGGTTTCAGACAATGATTGGGTTATGTCTATGTGCTTAATTGAAAACTGTGTGGAAATGAACCACGCGGGTGTTTAAGTGTGTTGGAAATACTTGCAAGCATATATTTAACAGATTTGAGCATTTAAAGCTCATTTTTAATAGCTGACTTGAAGGAAAATGTTGTGAGTTGTCCAGTGAAAGGTTGTACAAATGGCGTTAATTGCATTACCTCCATTGTTTGCTGACTTTTCCGAGCATAAAAAAAGAAAAACATATCTTATTTAAGGATTGGGAATGATAGGCAAAATAATAAATACAAATTAATTTGCATTTTTATTAGGGTTTTTATTTGCCGATATCCGATATTCCGATATTGTCCAACTCTTTAATTACCGATACCGATATCAACCGATACCGATATCAACCGATATATGCAGTCGTGGAATTAACACATTATTATGCCTAATTTGGATAACCAGGTATGGTGAAGATAAGGTAATTTTAAAAAAAACTGTAAAATAAGATAAATAAATTAAAAACATTTTCTTGAATAAAAAAGAAAGTACAACAATATAAAAACAGTTACATAGAAACTAGTAATGAATGAAAATTAGTAAAATGAACTGTTAAAGGTTAGTATTATTAGTGGAGCAGCAGCACGCACAATCATGTGTGCTTACGGACTGTATCCCTTGCAGACTGTATTGATATATATTGATATATAACAGGGGTCACCAACGCGGTGCCCGCGGGCACCAGGTAGCCCATAAGGACCAGATGAGTAGCCCGCTGGCCTCTTCTAAAAATAGCTTAAATAGCAGCACTTACCAGTGAGCTGCCTCTATTTTTTAAATTGTATTTATTTACTAGCAAGCTGGTCTCGCTTTGCCTGACATTTTTAAATATAAGAGAGACAAAACTCAAATAG
>NC_084732.1:100296993-100301993 GCF_033978785.1 Entelurus aequoreus | reverse complement strand
CTAATAAATACAACGATACTCCTATTCAGTTTCATTCCTGCCACTTCACCGTTGAATTCTTTTGACAACACCGTGTGTCGTAACATGGCCTTACCACCGCGAAATGTTGGTATGGAATTGTCATTACACCAGAAACATACGACAACATCTGTTCTCAGTAAAAAAAAACTGCCCACCATTGGACCGAAATACTGATGGGTAGTGCCCCGTAAAAAAAGGTTAACAGCAGGGGAAAAAAGTAAATCCCAAACTAAGCTACTATGGAGGCGGGGGGGATCAGTTTGAGACCAGGAAAATACAACCATAGACATTATTTTACGGTACTCGTGAAACAATGAACAGTACGACTGAGGTAAAGGTAGTAAGTAATTAAGAAAACAATTTGAAATATGTTCTAATATGGGCTGTCCCGATACGATATCGATATAAATCCGATATCAGCAAAAGAACAAGTATCCGACAATATCAGCTAGCATGTAAAATACAAACTCTGATACAAGCAGTCCAGCTGTTAACTTCGAAATGTCCTCCTTTTAGCACATAAGGTTGATCTTTTCTTCTATTTTAATAAAGTCATTTACAAAAAGGTATACATGCTAGGCTATGGGCTACTTAGGAGCTGGCAGATACACAACAGCTAAGCACACAATAGCACACGAGCTAGACATACGTTATAATCATTGAACAATATAAACTATGAACAGTACTACCGAGGTAAAGTAAAGGTAGTAAATAATTGACAAAATAAAATTAAAATATGTTCTAATATGGGCTGTCTCGATACGGTATCGATATAAATCCGATTCCAGCAAAAGAACAAGTATCCGATGATATCAGCTAGCATGTAAAATATAAACTTTGATACAAGCAATCCAGCTGTTAACTTCGAAATGTCCTCTTTTTAGCACATAAGGTTGATCTTTCCTTCTATTTTACTACAGTCATTTACAAAAAGGTAAACATGCTAGGCTACTAGGAGCTAGCAGATACACAACAACTAAGCACACGATAGCACACGAGCTAGACATATGTTATAATCATTGAACAATAAAAACAATGAACAGTGCGACTGAGGTAAAGTAAAAGTAGTAAATAATTGACAAAATAAAATTTAAATATCTTTTAATATGGGCTGTCTCGATACGATATCGATATAAATCTGATTCCAGCAAAAGAACAAGTATCCGATGATATCAGCTAGCATGTAAAATATAAACTTTGATACAAGCAATCCAGCTGTTAACTTCGAAATGTCCTCTTTTTAGCACACAAGGTTGATATTTTCTTCTATTTTACTGAAGGCCTTTACAAAAACGTAAACATGCTAGGCTACTAGGAGCTGGCAGATAAACAACAGCTAAGCACACAATAGCACACGAGCTAGACATACGTAATAATCATTGAACAATATAAACAATGAACAGTGCGACTGAGGTAAAGTAAAGGTAGTAAATAATTGACAAAATACAATTGAAATATGTTCTAATATGGGCTGTCCCGATACGATATCGATATAAATCTGATACCAGCAAAAAAATAAGTGTCCAATGATATCAGCGAACATGTAAAATATAAACTTTGATACAAGCAATCCAGCTGTTAACTTCGAAATGTCCTCTTTTTAGCACACAAGGTTGATATTTTCTTCTATTTTACTGAAGGCCTTTACAAAAACGTAAACATGCTAGGCTACTAGGAGCTGGCAGATAAACAACAGCTAAGCACACAATAGCACACGAGCTAGACATACGTAATAATCATTGAACAATATAAACAATGAACAGTGCGACTGAGGTAGAGTAAAGGTAGTAAATAATTGACAAAATACAATCGAAATATGTTCTAATATGGGCTGTCTCGATACGGTATCGATATAAATCCGATTCCAGCAAAAGAACAAGTATCCGATGATATCAGCTAGCATGTAAAATATAAACTTTGATACAAGCAATCCAGCTGTTGACTTCAAAATGTCCTCCTTTTAGCACATAAGGTTGATCTTTCCTTCTATTTTACTAAAGTCATTTACAAAAAGGTAAACATGCTAGGCTACTAGGAGCTAGCAGATACACAACAGCTAAGCACACGATAGCACACGAGCTAGACATATGTTATAATCATTGAATAATAAAAACAATTAACAGTGCGAGTGAGGTAAAGTAAAAGTAGTAAATAATTGACAAAATAAAATTAAAATATCTTTTAATATGGGCTGTCTCGATACGATATCGATATAGATCTGATACCAGCAAAAAAATAAGTGTCCAATGATATCAGCTGACATGTAAAATACAAACTCTGATACAAGCAATCCAGCAGTTAACATCTAAATGTCCTCATTTTAGCACATAAAGTTGATATTTTCTTCTACTTCACTAAAATCATTTACAAAAAGGTAAAAATGCTAGGCTATAAGCTACTAGGAGCTGGCAGATACACAACAGCTAAGCACACAATAGCACACAAGCTAGACATAGGCAATACTCATTGATCGATATAAAACAGCACATTTGTCAATGTAAACAAGTATTAAATAATTATAGTTGCATATTACTCACACTTACAAAGTCTCCAGCGTGGAAGCGCATTAGAAAGTATCCAGTAAGAAACGTGTCCGCATCATTCAACTTACCGATCTTAACTTCATGAATTATTGTCGCCACTTGGTGTTTCGAAAGTCCCGACTATTGCAATTCCCCATATTATTGCAATAACCTAGTTTGGGACCCCTAGAGGGTCCTTGGAGGTACTGCAGGGGATTTGTGACATTTTTGGCCTATTGGGCTTTTTGCTTTAAATACATTTATACTTAGACAACATCCAAAAACTATAAAGCTGTACATTTACCTCAAGGTTGCAAACACTGTTAGTGTTTAATCCACTTTGAATGTGATTCCAAAGTCACATAAAAGTATAAACAAAGGAGTTAAATGTTTGAGTGACGAACATTTGCATACTGTGATTTGTTTTTTTAATGGTTTCCTTCAGGGGGGATATAGAAATATTATACATATATTTAGTTGCCGTCAGGTTTGAACAGCAAAGGTTCGGAAAGTCTCTGCTCAATAAAAGCTAAGTTGCTCCTAATTTCTTTGGAGAATGTAGCATTCGAACAATTACAGCTTGTTTAAGTCTTTAAGTCTCTTTGTTTGGATTTGTGGATAAAAACATCAAATCACAATTGCTGCGCTTTTTAAGATGTGTCTTCAAATTACTGCAAATTAAAGATTTTGATTGGTCAAGTCAAACATGTACAGTATGTACTATGTATGTACGTATGTATATTAGGGTTGTACGGTGTAACGGTACTAGTATAGCATCGCGGTATTAATGAATAAAAAAAACAGTACTACAGTATCGGTTCCCCACTTTTAATTTTTTTTTAAAATGGCTAACATCCATCCGCAGTCGGCAGTGTTTTAGCTACTTCTAAATCACTAATCCTTGCCTCCATGGCGACAAACAAAGTAAGGGTCTTACAAGTATCACTGCAGGACGAGGAATAGCTAAACAAGCTTCACTCCACACCGTAGGAGGATACAATAGCTCACCCCTAACAAGCTAGCACGCCTCAATGTAAAAAAATGCCATGGGTGGATCTACACCTAACATCCACTGTAATGATACCAAGTACAAGAGCGTATGGAGTCGAAACTACTATGATTAGCCTAAGCAGAGAAGCCCGGACTCCTCTTTCCCCAGCCATTTGGTCCAGCTCCTCCCGGGGAACCTGAGGCATTCCCGGACCAGCTGAGAGACATAGTCCCCCCCAACGTGTCCTGGGTCTTCCCCATGGTCTCCTTCCGCTCGGACGCACCCTAAACATCTCCGCAGGGAGGCGCCCGTGGGGCATTCTAACCGAACCAGCTCATCTGGCCCCTCTCAAAGGAGCAGGGGCTTTACTCTGAACTGTAAGGGAGAGCGCCACCACTCGGTAGAAGAAAACTAATTTTGGCCGCTTGTACCCGTGATCTTGTCCTTTGGGTCATAACCCAAAGCTCGTTCTTCACTACAATGGATCGATACGGGGTCCGCATCAGTGCAGACGCCGCACTGATCCACCTTAGATCTCACGATCCACTCGTCCCTCACTCGTGAACAAGACTCTGAGGTACATTAACTCCAACACTTGTCCTTTCGGTCATAACCCAAAGCTCATGACCATAGATCGACCGGTAAATTGAGAACTTTGCCTTCCGGCTCAGCTCCTTCTTCGCCACGACAAATCGATACAGGGTCCGCATCAGTGCAGACGCCACACCGATCCACCTGTAGATCTCACGATTCACTCGTCCCTCGCTCGTGAACAAGACTCCGAGGTACTTAATCTCCTCCACTTGTCCTTTTGGTCATAACCCAAAGCTCATGACCATAGATCGACCAGTAAATTGAGAACGTTGCCTTACGGCTCAGCTCCTTCTTCACTACTACAGATCGATACAGGGTTCGCATCACTGCAGACGCCACACTGATACGCCTTCAGATCTCACGATCCACTCGTCCCTCACTCGTGAACAAGACTTAGAGGTACCTTAACTCCTACACTTGTCCTTTCGGTAATAACCCAAAGCTCATGACCATAGATCGACCGGTAAATTGAGAACGTTGCCTTCCGGCTCAGCTCCTTCTTCACTACTACAGATCGATACAGGGTTCGCATCACTGCAGACGCCACACTGATACGCCTTTAGATCTCATGATCCACTCGTCCCTCACTCGTGAACAAGACTTAGAGGTACCTTAACTCCTACACTTGTCCTTTCGGTCATAACCCAAAGCTCATGACCATAGATCGACCGGTAAATTGAGAACTTTGCCTTCCGGCTCAGCTCCTTCTTCGCCACGACAAATCGATACAGGGTCCGCATCAGTGCAGACGCCACACCGATCCACCTGTAGATCTCACGATTCACTCGTCCCTCGCTCGTGAACAAGACTCCAAGGTACTTAATCTCCTCCACTTGTCCTTTTGGTCATAACCCAAAGCTCATGACCATAGA